>NW_006290768.1:690787-691197 GCF_000327345.1 Myotis davidii
GTGGGGGGGACAGAGGTGAGGATGCCTGGGGCTGATTCTGACAGCCCGGCCAGGCCTCAGCCGGAGCCCCTCCGGCAGCCCCACCCTCTTTTGCCGGCAGGAACGCCTCTGCCCGGCTCATTACTGTCACCAGGGCAGGTGAAAGCACCTGCAACTGGGAGGGGCAGAGACTGCTGGGCTAGAAAAGGAAAAGGAGCCAGGGATCCGCCCCTGGGGCAAGGGTTGGGGCCCTGGCATCCAGCCCTCTAACCTCAGCAGAATGCTAGTATTCAGGAGCCCCTCTTCCCCCAGACCCAGAAATCTGGCATCCCAGCTCCTCCTCCCTCAGACCCAGGGGTCCAGGCCCCCAGCCCCTCCTCCCTCAGACCCAGGGGTCCGCCCCCAGGCCCTCCTCCCTCACACCCAGGAGT
>NW_006290768.1:692028-692738 GCF_000327345.1 Myotis davidii
AGGTCAGGCGCCCGCGGCGGAGAGGGCTGGCGACTCCAGGGTTCGAATCCCGCTCCAGCTTTTTGGGCCTCGACGTTCCCCTCTGTCAATTACGGCCAGAGAAATACATCAAAACGCTACGGGAGAAAGAGCCCAGCCCGGGGCTTCAATAAGCAATGCCTCGGGACCTCGCTTCATCTCTCTGAGCCTCGGTGTCCCCGGCCCTGGAAATCTGTCTGCAGAGGAGAAGCAGACGACAAAACCCAAGAAGACGACAAAACGTGGCTCCCTCTCCTGCGGAGCTGGCCTCCTCAAGGGAGAAATGAGGACTACATAGTGGCCAGCGCACCTACTATGTGCCTGGTGCTTTCTGCTCTTAGAACAGCTCTCCGAGTTTCAACTCCTAGGATGATCTCAAAAAAAATTTTTTTTAATGAGATGGGGACCATGACCATCTCTACTTCTCCGATGGGGAAACCGAGGCACGGGAAGGCAAGGTAACGCGCTCAAGGTCAGACAGACAGGAGGAAGGAGAGTTGGGTTCAAGCCCAGGCCGTTTTCTGTCATTCTAATCTAAAGGGTTTGGGGGAGGAGGGGGAACGTGTAGTATTGGGTCCTCAAAGAGGCTCATTATCTCCTCTCATTTGGTAACCCCCTCCAGCCGGCTCCCCGCCACCCCCCCTCCCCGCAAGCCACAGGGCCCGCAGGCTTCCTCAGGGGACTACTGCGGG
>NW_006290768.1:693305-694303 GCF_000327345.1 Myotis davidii
GGGCAGGAGCTGGCGAGCGAGGCCAATCAGAAGTTGTCGGAGTGTGCCAGCCGTGGGAAAAGAACCGCGCCGGAGTTCGGAGTCTGGCGGCGCGGTTGTGGGCGGGACGCGAGGCCTGACGGGCAGCGCGTTAGACCAATGGTGAGGCGCGGGGGGCGGCTGGGGGCGGTAGGCCCAAGGGACCCGGGTGAATGGGTCGCTTTGTAAGGGAAGATGAATGGGGGCCTTTGTGAGGGCCCGCGTGGGGGGGGCCGGCTGGAGGCCGGAATGCCTGGGTCCCCGGGGAGCTGGCGGGCAGCAGAGACCGGAGAGAGAATTCACTTTTGTCGAACGCCGACCGCGTACCAGGCACTCTCCCAGGCTCTCACCCACCGGGGAGGTGTGGGCAGTACCGTCCGTAATAATGATCATTCACTGAGTGCCCGGTGTATGCCAGGAGCTGTGCTAAGCGCTTTACCGGCATGATCTCATGTTATTCCTTACAACTCCCGTTTGGAATTGATGCTATTAAGATCTTCATCTAGCAGGTGAGGTAAACCGAAGCTTAGAAAGAGGGTGTTAGTTGCAGAAAGTGACGGAGCCGGCAAGTGGCAAAGCAAGAACTCGGATCCCACTAAACCTGACTTCAAAAATTCTGCTCTTGGCCCTAACCGGTTTGGCTCGGTGGATACAGCGTCGGCCTGCGGACTGAAGGGTCCCAGGTTCGATTCCGGTCAAGGCCATGTACCTTGGTTGCGGGCACATCCCCAGTGGGGAGTGTGCAGGAGGCAGCTGATCGATGTTTCTTTCTCATCGATGTTCTTAACTCTCTATCCCTCTCCCTTCCTCTCTGTAAAAAATCAATAAAATCTATCCACTGAGCCAAACCAGCGAGGGCCAGAATTTCTGCCTTTAACCACCATGCTACACCCAAACGTTGGTTAATGCTTCCCAATTGACAGATGGGAAAACAAGCTCAAGAGAAGTCAGGCGGCTTCTCAAAGTCACAAAGAAAAGGC
>NW_006290768.1:694369-703168 GCF_000327345.1 Myotis davidii
CCTGTGGCTGTTGAGCCCTGCACCCCTGGTCTTTGAGCTGTGTCCCCATTTTACAGGTGGTCACTGAGGCTCCAGTCTGCCAGCCTGGCTCTGCTGTTCACCAGCTGTGTGGGCTTGGGCCAGCCGCTGGCCTGTTTTTGAGGTTCCATTTATTCCTGCATCTGTAGAACGGGGGTGATGGCTCTCTGCCGCCACTCTGACAACCCCCCAAACACAGAGCCTGTCTACTGCCAATGGGATCCTGGTAAACTTTATTCTGACAGCTCCCCTCCTCTGTTTAGAACAGTGATTCTCAACCTTCCTAATGCTGCGACCCTTTCATACAGTTCCTCATGTTGTGGTGACCCCCAACCATAAAATTATTTTCGTTGCTACTTCATCACTGTCATGTTGCTACTGTTATGAATCGTCATGTAAATATCTGATGCGCAGGATGTATTTTCATTGTTACAAATTGAACATAATGAAAGCATAGTGAATAATCACAAAAACAATATGTAATTATATATGTGTTTTCCGATGGTCTTAGGCGACCCCTGTGAAAGGGTCGTTTGACCCTCAATGGGGTCACGACCCACAGGTTGAGAACCGCTGGTTTAGAACCTTTCATGGCTCCATCTCAAGTAAATGCCGATGTGCACACCGTGGCCCACAAGGCCCTGCATGACAACTACCCCATACCCACCTCTGTCTGATCTCATCTCCTTTTCTTTTCTTTTTTTGTTAATCTTCACCCGAAGTTATTTTTCCCATTGATTTTTAGAGAGAATGGAAGGAAGGAGGGAGGGAGAGAGAGAGAGAGAGAGAGAAAGAGAGAGAGAGAGAGAGATGTGAGAGGGACACATCAATTGGTTGCCTCCCGCTCTCGTCCTGACAGGGGCCAAGGATCAAACCTGCAACCCAAGTGCGCAACCCTGACCAGGAATCTAACCTGAGACCCTTTGGTGCTCAGGCCCATGGTCTAATCACTGAGTCACATGGGCCAGGGCTCATCTCCTTCTCATTTGCCTCCAGCCACACTGGCCTCTGGCCCTTCCTCAATTCCTGAAATACTTCCCAGGCCTGGTCCTGCCCCAGGGCCTTTGCATTTGCTTTTCCTCTTCCTGCTGCATCCCTCTCACAGCCTCAGGTCTGCTCCAATGTTACCTCCTGCAGGAGGCCTTCCCTGACCCTTCTATATAAAGCAGCACCCCTCCTCACTCTCTCCCCAGGACCCAGCTTGGTTTCAGCTCGTGGCTCTGGCAGAGTTTATTTCTTTATCCTCCGTCTCCCCACTAGAATGCAAGTCCCACAAGGGCAAGGATCTTCGTTTTGTTCAGTGATGGCTCTTCAGGGCCTGGCACTCAGTAGGCACTCAGTAAGTGTGGAGTCGATACTGATAACTCTTTGCATTGTGTGAATTCAACGAGTCAGTCGATGCATGCAAAGAGCTGATGCATTGGGAAAAGACTAAATAAACAGATAATGATGATTAGCACCATCCTTATTTATTTCCCCACAAACAGCCTTCTGATCGCTTGTGGGAGAGAAATGAGAGGGAGAAAGTCCAGAACAAGGGCAAGAGCCAGAGAAGGGGAGAGGTTGAGAGGTAAGAGGCGGGGAACGAAGAGACAGGAGGAGAGGCTGGAGTTGGGGGGAGGGCAGATATTGGTGCAAGCATCCAGCCCCCAACGCATGGGCTTGGCAAGTCCTTGTGGGTAAGAGGCATTGACATGGCCAGGGCACTGCCCACTTCCATGCACTTGGGGACACTGAGTCCAGGGAACTGGGGGACCTTTCTGAGGGCGTCTGCAGCTTGATTATGTGCTGGGAACATGACTGTCATGATCTCAGTGCACCCTCATGCCAGCCCTATGAGGTTGGCACTGTCATTTCCACACCTTATAGGCCAACCATTTGCCCAGGGTCTCCTGGCTGCCACTGATAGCAGAGCTGGGCACAGACTGCATTAGGTCAGACCCCAGAGTGTGTGTGCTTAACCAAGACTGAGTTGAGGGCTCTTGACCGGAACTGAACCTGGGAGCCTTGAGTCCGCAGTCCGACGCTCTATCCACTGAGCCAAACCGGTTAGGGCCATTGTGTCTTTTGTATGTATGAACTCACGCATTGGATTCTCTGGACAATCTTATGAGAGCGGTGCTTTTATTATCCCCATTTGACCGATAGAAAACCGAGGCTCAGACGCCTAAATAAACAGATAATGATGATTAGCACCATCCTTATTTATTTCCCCACAAACAGCCTTCTGATCGCTTGTGGGAGAGAAATGAGAGGGAGAAAGTCCAGAACAAGGGCAAGAGCCAGAGAAGGGGAGAGGTTGAGAGGTAAGAGGCGGGGAACGAAGAGACAGGAGGAGAGGCTGGAGTTGGGGGGAGGGCAGATATTGGTGCAAGCATCCAGCCCCCAACGCATGGGCTTGGCAAGTCCTTGTGGGTAAGAGGCATTGACATGGCCAGGGCACTGCCCACTTCCATGCACTTGGGGACACTGAGTCCAGGGAACTGGGGGACCTTTCTGAGGGCGTCTGCAGCTTGATTATGTGCTGGGAACATGACTGTCATGATCTCAGTGCACCCTCATGCCAGCCCTATGAGGTTGGCACTGCCATTTCCACACCTTATAGGCCAACCATGTGCCCAGGGTCTCCTGGCTGCCACCGGTCGCAGATCTGGGCTCAGACTGCACTAGGTCAGACCCCAGAGAGTGTGCGCTTAACCAAGACTGAGCTGAGGGCCCTTGACCGGAATCGAACCTGGGAGCCTTGAGTCCGCAGTCTGACGCTCTATCCACTGAGCCAAACCGGTTAGGGCCATTGTGTCTTTTGTATGTATGAACTCACGCATTGGATTCTCTGGACAATCTTATGAGAGCGGTGCTTTTATTATCCCCATTTGACCGATAGAAAACCGAGGCTCAGACGCATAAAAATTCCATGTGCCTGAGGGCCCCAGGGAAGAGCTTGGACTGGAACACAACTGGCATTTCAACAGGAAAGCAAGCTTGGGCACCTACAGTCTAGCCATATTCTGCCTGGTAACCGGTGATGTCATCAACCCTAGTTAGGGCTAACTCTACCTGGCAACTAATGATGTCATCATTCCCACCAAGGGTCTAAACTGGAGATGTCATGAATTCTGCTCAGCCTCTGGGGTCAAGGATGACATCACTGAATGATAACATTAAGCTTCCTTCCGCTGAGGGTGGTCTATGAACTGGACGCCTGTACAAAGCACTTTAATAGTTTCTGATATTTATTTTCCTTTTTTCTGCATTTTTTCATGCTCATTTTATATATTTTTATTTACTTCAGCGAGAAAGGGAGAGGAAGAGAGAGATAGAAACCTCAATAATGAGAGAGAACCATTGATCGGCTGCCTCCTGCACGCCCCCTACTGGGGTTCGAGCCTGCAACCTGGGCATGTGCCCTTGACCAGAATAGAACCCGGCACCCTTCAGTCTGCAGGCCGACGCTCTATCCACTGAGCCAAACCAGCCAGAGCCAACGTTTTATTCTGATAAATGAACTTGGCTCCCCACTGGCTTTGTCCCCACACCGGTGCTGCCCATTACTCAGATTAGGCACAACAAGGTGCTTATGACTTTAGAACAGCTGTTCTCAACCTGTGGGTCAAGAACAATGAAAATACATCCTGCAGATCAGATATGTACATGACGATTCATAACAGTAGCAACATTACAGTGATGGAGTAGCAACGAAAATAATTTTATGGTTGGGGGTCACCACAACATGAGGAACTGTATTAAAGGGTCGCGGCATCAGGAAGGCTGAGAACCACTGCTTTAGAATAACGAGGGCTGTGCCAGCTGGTGGGAATCCCTCTCTTTCTCCAGGAACTCTGAATTCTCCCACATTCCCATTCCTCCCCCGCCTCCTCCCCCCCACAAATCTCCTGATATTTCATCTACCTCCATTTCTGAGTTCCTGAGCCTTTTCTGCACCCTCAGGACCAACAGAGGCATCTGAGTGGACGAATAAATGAATAAACGGAGGGCGCACACAATGAATAAATAAGTCAGTGGGCAGATGGATGGAAGAATCAGTGAAGGCATGAATGAACCGATGGAAGGTCAAGTTGACCTTCAGAAAGGATCCAGAACCTGACCCCTTGTTGCCACTCTGGTCTACTCAGCCCTCCGTTGTCTCCTGCCTTGACCATGCTGGTCACCTTCTCTCTGGTCTCCCTGCTTCTGCTCCTCCCCTTCCTCGGTCTAACCCCTACGATCGCTCACGTCCCTCCTCCGCTCGGAGCCCTCCCCCCGGTTCCCAGCTCATTCAGAATAAAAGCCAAGTTCTCACCGTGAGAGCCAGCAGGCGATGGCCCCCGTGTCTCCTCCTGACCTCACTGCCCACCCTCTCCCCTCCCTCACTGCTCCATCCTCACCGCCCTCCTCTCTGTCCCTTGAACACACCGGCAAGCTCCCACCTCAGGGCCTTTGCACGGGCTGTTCCCGCTGTCTGGAAAGCTCTTCCTCCCAGACACCCCCACGGCCCGCTCCCCGCATTCATCCAGGTCTTGGCAATGAGGTGCTCTCTGACCATCCCCTTGAATATCACAACCAGCCCCCAAGAGCCCCCGGCCCCCTTTGCCAACTCTCCTGTTTCTGTTTATATATCACAGTGGTTCTCAACCTTCCCAATGCCGCGACCCTTTCATACAGTTCCTCATGTTCTGGTGACCCCCAACCATAAAATCATTTTCGTTGCTACTTCATCACTGCCATGTTGCTACTGTTATGAATCGTCATGTAAATACCAGATATGCAGGATATATTTTCATTGTGACAAATTGAACATCATGAAAGCATAGCGATTCATCACAAAAACAATATGCAATTATATATGTGTTTTCCGAGGGTCTTAGGCGACCCCTGTGAAAGGGCCGTTTGACCCCCCAAAGGGGTCGCGACCCACAGGTTGAGAACCGCTGCTCTAGCACATCTAACCTTCCAACCTCTTATGTCATTTATTTATTTACCGTGTTTGCTATTTGTTGTCGGTCTCTCCTGGGCCACAGGCTATGAGCCGTAGAGAGAGGGTGGGGACTCGGCTACATCCGGGCTCTGTGCCCAGCACCTGGGACAGTTCCCTGCACAGGGAGTGCTGTCCCCCTGTCCCCCGGATGAAATAAACCCCTGCGGAAATTTTGCTCCCGCCAGTAGAATGACGAAGAACTCTATTTCCTCGTTACTTTCACTTGCTGCTGGCATTCCTAACATGACAGTCATTACCTTGTCATCAGGGAGGGTGAGAGGGCCACCCACGCTACTTTTAAAACATGATTTTCTTTTCGAAGTAACACCATTGGAATTACACAAGGTGGAAACAGTCACCCCGACTGGCACCTTCCTTCTCTCCCCCCCGCCCCCCACCCCTTCCAGATGTATTCCAGTTGTACTGTTATTTACATCAGGGGTCAGCCGATGACAGCCTGTGGGTCATAGCTGGCCCTCGGCCTGTGTTTGTAAATAAAGTTTTATTGGCGCACAGCCAAGGTCATTCATTTGCCTCTGATCATCAATGGCTGTTTTCACACTACAAGGGTAAGTGGAGGAGCTATGATAGAGACCATGTGATTTCCAGTTCAAAGCTAAAAATATTTACTATTTGAAGACTTCACAGAAAGAGTTTACCAGCCTCTGGATTTATATACACTAAGTAAGTCCTCCCTTAATGTAGTCGGTAAGTGAAACAACGTATGAGAAAACCAACTTTACCAGAGGCTCATGGGTAGAAGCAAGAGTTAAGTTTATGGCATTCAGCCCTGGCCTGTTTGGCTCAGTGGATAGAGCGTCGGCCTGGGGACTGAAGGGTCCTGGGTTCGATTCCAGTCAAGGGCACATGCCTGGGTTGTGGGCTCGATCCCCAGTAGGGGGCATGCAGGAGGCAGCCAATCAATGATTCTCTCTCATCATTGGTGTTTCTATCTCTCTCTCCCTCTCCCTTCCTCTCTGAAATCAATAAAAATATATTTTAAAAAAAGTTTATGGCATCACATCGGCATTATCATGCACTGACATCGAACAAAACAATGCTATTCAAGGACCTGCTGAAATAAATAACTGAAAAAATATTCCTGATGATTTCATGTGATGAGTAAATAGACTAATACTCAATATGATATACTAAGCTATTGAACTGTGACTTTTCTTACTTAACAATATATCCTGGGGAACTTTCCACGCCCCTAGATTTCAATACACCCTAACCTTTTTCTCGCCTGCGTAGTATTCCGCAGTCCCAGTCTGCAGTTAACTGACCCGTCTCCTAGTGACTGAGCTTTCCATTTGTCACCTTTATTTTTTTTAAAACATATATTTTATTGATTTTTTTACAGAGAGCAAGGGAGAGGGATAGAGAGTTAGAAACATCGATCAGCCACCTCCTGCACATCTCCTACTGGGGACGTGCCCGCAACCCAGGTACATGCCCTTGACCGGAATCGAACCTGGGACCTTTCAGTCCGCAGGCCGACGCTCTATCCACTGAGCCACACCGGTTTCGGCTCATTTGTCACCTTTAGTGGCAGTGCAGTGACCTTCGTCCCGCTTCCCCGTGTACACACAGGGAGATGGCCGGGCCAAAGAGTATAACGCAGTAAAGGTTTTAAATAGATATCGCCACACGCCACCCACAACAATACTAGTTTCCTTTTTAGGGAAAAAGAGAGAGCAAGTATTTATGACATGGCTGTTCTGTGGAAGGCTCCACGCCTCGAGGAGGTGCGCCCATCACTTTCTGACCCCGGGATGCACCCTGGACTGTCTCACCCCCTGGGCTGGCCATTCCCTTCCCCACCCTTCTCCGCCCTGCTCTGCCAGGACCCCAACATCCACCTGAGAGGATGGGACAGAATTTTTGTGGCATTAACTACCCACTTACCCTGTGTCCCAGCAACCCCATCTCCCACTAGGAACCCCCAGGAAAGGTTGACCTAGGTGGTAGACAAGGACAGGTTTGAAGGTTCCCCGGGGCAGCATGGGGTGGGGATGGGGACAGGGAGGTGGGGGTGGGGTCTGTTCCTTGGGGAGAGGGTGAGTCAGAGGGAGTGGATTCCTCATGGTGTCCTGGAAACAAGAGACGGGCTACATATGGGAACATGGGGAGATCCTAAAAACCTAATGTTGAGGGGGAAAGTAAGGAACAAAACCAGGGCTATAGCACCACTCGAAAGATATAATTTATGCCATGGCTGGCTTGGCTCAATGGATAGAGCGTCAGCCTGAGGACTGAGGGGTCCCGGGTTCGATTCCGGCCAAGGGCACATGCCTGGGTTGCTGGCTCTGTCCTCAGTCGGGGGTGTACAGGAGGCAGCCGGTCAATGATTCTCTCTCATCATTGGTGTTTCTATCTCTCTATCCCTCTCCCTTCCTCTCTGAAATCAATAAAGAAATATATATATTTTTTAAAAAGGATATAATTTATATCTTCCGTATGGATTGAGAAGGTCAAGTTCTACTCAGCAACCCTGTCTGGTCTGCAGACCTTTGTCCCTACCCAGCGGTGCACGGATGCGGAACCTTTGTCCAAGGGCACCAGGCAGGAAACAGGAATAAGCCAGAGAATTAAAGGGCGAAGAGGGGGAGGGGGAGGGAAAATGGGGTGTGGACAAATGACAGGGAGACAACAGCTGAAAATATGCCACAGCTCTAGGGGCCTAACTCCATGTCCTGCGAGAGGATGCATCTGAGGTCCTTCTCTTCTCGGAGGTCTTCCCCACCCGCCTCTCCCTCCGCAGCCGGAAGCTGTCACTCCCTCGGCTCCATTCCCACCGACAGGAGCATTTGGGGGGGTGGGGTGCCTCAATTTTCCTAATCTGTACAAGGGGGTGGTGATTGAAGTATCTACCACAGAGAGTTCTTTTTTTAATCTATTTTTTTATTGATTTCAGAGAGGAAGGGAGAGGGAGAGATAGAAACATCAATGATGAGAAAGAATCATTGATTGGCTGCCTCCTGCACGCCCCCTACTGGGGATTGAGCCCGTAACCCGGGCATATGCCCTTGACCGGAATCAAACTCTGGACCCTTCAGTCTGCAGGCCGATGCTCTATCCGTTGAGCCAAACCGGCCGGGGCTCATGTATTCTTTTTTGAGATTGGCCTCAGGACATTGGGAAAGGCCTTCCCCAGTGCCTCCTCCTACGGGAAGCCTTCCGTGATTTCTAGTAGGGAGCTCTGCTGACGCCTGTGGCCCCTCCACTCTAGCCTCTCTCCCAGGTGAGGTACTGCCTGCTCACCTGTGGGTCTCCCTGGCTGGTCTGAGATCTCCTCGAGGGTAGGGACCAGGGTCGGTTCGCCTCCGGTTCCTTAGAGCGCAGCATGGCGGCCGGTGTCCCTTGGGCCTCCAGAACCGTCTGCTCACCTGAACAGAGCACGGGCTGGGATGGCAGATAAGGCAGGTGTATAATTAACGAATATATGACAGGCCCCAGGAGATAACAGCCTGGTGACAGGGGAGAGACCGTGGACACCGAGAGTCCCCATCTGGTTTCAACCTGCCTCCTGCCTCTTCTCCCCTCGGCCACGCCCTGCAGGCTCCCTGCATTCCAGTCCCCTGGCAGGACCTGCCCCCGAGCCTCCACCTGGGCCCAGGCAGGGCCCTCTCCTTGGACAGTCCTTCCTTCCCCTCCCATTGGCATCTAGCCAGGTGAGACGGATGTCCCCAGGTCGTGCCCAGGCCGTGCCCCCGCCCAGCCCACGAGCCTGCCTCCTGCGCCTGCTGGTTCTTACCTTGTGACGGATCCCTTCAGTGTCTGATAAAACCCGCAGAGTCTTCAGA
>NW_006290768.1:703412-710679 GCF_000327345.1 Myotis davidii
AGAGAAAGGAAAGGAGAGCGGACAGAGAGAGAGAGAGAGAGAAAGAGAGAGAGAGAGAAAACTATGTGAGAATGGATCATCAATCAGCTGCCACCTGCACACCCCCTACCAGGGATAGAGCTGAAACCCGGGCATGTGTCCTGACCAGCAACCTTTCAATACACAAGACGAAGCCCAACCAACTGAGCCACATCAGCCACGGCTATGGTTCCCTTTTTAAAAATATATATTTTATTGAATTTTTACAGAGAGGAAGGGAGAGGGATAGAGAGTTAGAAACATCGATGAGAGAGAAACATCGATCAGCTGCCTCCTGCACACCTCCTACTGGGGATGTGCCCGCAACCCAGGTACATGCCCTTGACCGGAATCGAACCTGGGACCCTGGCCACCAGCTAGCTGCTTGCTGGGATTGATTTTTTCAATATCACTATGTTTCACATCCCCCCACTAATATCATCTCTTCCTCCACCTACCCCACCCCAATCCGTTTAGAGAGTACATGGGGACCAGGGCCTTTTTAAAGGAGTGCGAGAAGCCTGGTGCCGGAATTGCACCCTGGCTGGTGTGTCTCAGTTGGTTAGCGCTGTCCCATGCATCAAGAGATCGCTGGTTCGATTCCCCAGCAGGGCACATGCCTAGGTTGTGGGCTGGATCCCCATCAGGGGGCGTGCAGGAGGCAGCCAATCTATGATTCTCTCTCACCATTGATGTTTCTCTCTCTCTCTCCCTCTCCCTTCCTCTCTGAAATCAATAAAAATATATTTTTAAAAAAAGACATGCACAGTTCCTAAGTATACCATTCAATGTGTCTTAACAAATATATACCCAACTATTTAAAAAGAAATAGAGCAGTTCCATATCCCAGGATGTTATATGCTCTCTCCCTGTTATGCTCAATCCCAACCTCCACCCACCCCCTGACCCTGCCCCAGACAGCTTCCATGCTGGGTTTTTGTTTTTTAATATATTTTATTGATTTTTTACAGAGAGGAAGGGAGAGAGATAGAGAGCTAGAAACATCGATGAGAGCGAAACATCGATCAGCTGCCTCCTGCACACCTCCTACTGGGGATGTGCCCGCAACCCAGGTACATGCCCTTGACCGGAATCGAACCTGGGACCCTTCAGTCCGCAGGCCGACGCTCTATCCACTGAGCCACACCGGTTTCGGCTCCGTGCTGGTTTTTATCACCGTCGGTTAGTTTGGCCTGTTCTGGGGCTTTTCACACACAGAATCCCCGAGTAGGTGACCCTGTGTACCTGGTTTCCTTCGTTCCCGTCATGCTCTGGATTTCCAGCCCTGTTGTAATCGGAACCAGGATCTTTGTTGCCTTCTATTGTCCGTGGTATCCCATTGTGTGGACGGACCCATTTGTTCACCCATTCTCCCCCGCAGGGACGCCTGGCGAGTTTCCAGGGTGGGGCTATTGTGAATAGAGCTGGTATCAGCCTTCCTGCGCCCGTCTTTTGTGGGCACATGTTTTTATTTCTCTTGAGAAAATACCGGAGTGCAATTTCTTAGTCATGGAATAGGAGGTTTAACGTATTAAAAAAAGAAGGAAAAAAAAGCCAGACCTTTCCCAAGGTAGCTGATTTAGGTTTCCATGGCGACTGTAACAACTTGCCACCGTCTTAATGGCTTCACATAGCACAGATTTATCTTCGAGTCGTTCTGGAGGTCAGGTGCCTGAAGTGGGTGTGGCAGGGCTGGAGGCAAGGTGAGAGCAGAATTTCCCCTCCCTTTGCAGCTTCTCAAGGCTGCCTGCATTCCTTGGCTTGTGGCCTCATCGCTCCGGCCTCTACTTCCAGCATCACATCTCCTCTGGAACGGACCCTCCCGCCTTCCTCACATCCAGGCCTTTGTGTGACATTTAGGATCCACCAGATAGTCCAGAATAATCTCCCCAACTCAAGATTCTTTTTGCACCCATCTGACACGGGTCAGTGGTTAAGTGTCGACCTATGAGCCAGGAGGTCACGGTTTGCTTCCCAGTCAGGCAGGGCACATGCCCGAGATGCGGGCTCCATCCCCAGGGAGGGGTGTGCAGGAGGCAGCCGATCAGTGATTCTGTCTCATCGTTGAGGTTTCTATACTTCTCACCCTCTCCCTTCCTCTGTCTGTAATCAATAAAAACATTTAAAAATATAAGATTCTTTATTTAAAATACGTTTTATTGTGTTTTTCTTTTCTTTTTTAAATATATTTTATTGATTTTTTACAGAGAAGAAGGGAGAAGGATAGAGAGTTAGAAACATCGATGAGAGAGAAACATTGATCAGCTGCCTCCTGCACACTCCCTACTGGGGATTTGCCCGCAACCAACATACATGCCCTTGATTGCAACCAAACCTGGGACCCTTCAGTCCGCAGGCCGACGCTCTATCCACTGAGCCAAACTGGCCAGGGCTGAAATCATTTTTTTTAAAAAGATTCCCACTGGAGTCACATCTGCCAATTCCCTTTAGCCATGTGGGGTCACACTCACAGGTCCTGGGGATGGGGATGTGGTCCTTTTGGGGGATACTGTTCTGCCTGCCTTTCCCAGCCCCGCCAGCCGCTCCCGTGGCTCCCCATCCTTGCCAGCCTGTCACATCGTTGGTCAGTCCCTTTCACATCAGCCGTCGGGCAGGGCCTGGCCTCTCACATCGGTTCAGTTGGCCCGTCCCTGGTGACTAACGGCATTGTTATGCGCTTCCTGGCCGTCTGCATCCGCTCCTTTGAGAAGTGTCTGCTCAGGTCTTTGGTCCGCGTTTGAATTGGGTTGTTTGTCTTTTCATTACTGAGTTCCAGGAAGGACGCCTGTCCTTTCTATTTGTCTAATTCACGCCCTCTTTTGTTATTCTTCTCTCGTCTCTCATCTCCCCTCCCCTGTCACCTCAGCTGTCCCGGAGGCTTTGTGGACCAAAGGTCCTGGGTTCCATACCGGTCAAGGGCACACGCCTGGTTTTCGGGTTCAATCTCCAGTAGGGAGAGTGCGGGAGGCAGCCGATCAATGGATTCTCTCCCCTCATTGATGTTTCTATCTCTCCCTCTCCCTTCCTCTCTGAAATCAATCTATCTATATGAGTGTATATATGTGTGTGTGTGTGTGTGTGTGTGTGTATTTATTTATTTTTAACCGTTTGGCTGCTGATGTATTTTTTCGGACATATGCCAAAACTACGGCACTAATTGCGCGTGTATGGGAAAAAATGTAAAACACTTTTTATACAATAAACTCACTTGTATTGCTTTGCAACAACAAATATTAAAAAATACCAATTGTTTACATAAATTTGTTTTAAATAAGAAGAGCGCGATAGCGCTCCTTAGCAGTCAAACGGTTAAACACGCAGTAAATTTGTACACTTCCTGGGAAGTAGGCTTAGTTTTAGGACCAAACTGCCCAATATGGGAGCCACTAGTCACATAAGTACGTTTAAGTTTAAATAAATTAAAATAAGATAAGATTGGCCAGCCAGCGTGCCTCAGTGATTAAGCATTGGCCCACGAACCAAGAGGTCGCAGGTTCGATTCCCCGCTCGATCCCCAGGAGGGGGCATGTGGGAGGCAGCCAATCGATGTTTCTATCTTTCTATCCCTCTCTCTTCCTCTCTCTCTCTAAAATCAATAAAAACATTTTTAAGAAAAGAAAAGAAAAAAATGAAATGAGATTAAAAATTGAGTTCCGCAGTCCAGCTGGCCACATATTGAGCTCATTAGCCACCTGAGGTTGGTGGCTCCCAGGTCAGCAGCACAGAGAGGCAACATTTCCAACATCGCAGGACGTTCTAGAACTATCTACAGCAGTGGTTCTCAACCTTCCTAATGCTGCAACCCTGTAATACAGTTCCTCATGTTGTGGTGACCCCCTATTTCATTGTTACAAATTGAACATAATGAAAGCATAGCGATTAATCACAAAAACAATATGTAATGATATATGTGCTTTCCGATGGTCTTAGGCAACCCCTGTGAAAGGGTCATTCGACCCCCCAAAGGGGTCGCGACCCACAGGTTGAGAACCGCTGTTCTAGAACTATCTACAGGGAAACCAGCCCGTCTCTATTTGTAGGACTGCCTTTCTACGGTTACACGGGTGTGTTACTGTACCAGACCACTGGGGGCGAGGAAAGGGAGAAATCAAGGAGAGGGCGAGAATGAGAAAAAACCACGCACGCAGTAATAACGACCCGGCAGCGAGTAAGTACTCATTACATTAAAGCAAATCCTCGCATAACTGCCCTCTAATGGGTTTCGATGATATCTGACGTGTTCATTCCCAGAGAAACTGTGGGAGCGACAGAGAACACTCCAGCCACGCCCTTTCTTCTCCAAACAGCAGAGGGATTAACTCTTTAAACTCCACGCCCCTCGTGGGGCCAACCAGCCTGGAAGGAGAGCTCTCCCAGGAGTGCCGAGCGCTTATGCCAAAGCAGGGCTCATGCCCTTCCCTGCCCAGCCTGCTCCCACGCCTGTATCCTCCCTCTTGGTGAGAGAACTCTTCGGACGGCCAGGTACCTCAGTCAGATAACAGGGCCGCCGTGGTCACGGCATCTCTGTTCCTGGCCCCCACCCTGGCCTCTGCCCCAAGCCCTGCTCCCCATCCCATGGCCCCAACTTCAATTCAGGCCTCGTCCTCTCCCCGCTGGGTCCTTATCCCGGCCTCCTCCCAAGCGTCCAGGTTCTCCCCTCTGGCCTGTTCCCCGTGTGGCCCCACAGGGTCTTTCTATACTCAGAGATGACCCTCCCCTCCCCTTCTCACAGCCCTCCCCTTGCTTCCAGGACAGTATTCCAGCCTTTCAGTCTGGCATTGGAAGTACTCCTTTCATCTCTGCATAAGCACAGCTCCCTTTACCCAGAATTCCCTCCCTTGTCTCTGCCTGGCGAACTCCTACTCATCCTTCAACACCCACCGCAAATATCCCCTCTTCCAGAAAGACTTCTCTGACGCCCTCAGACAGACCGGTACACACCCTCTGAGCCCCTGCAGTCCCCTGTGACACTGTGGTCACCTTTCAGGCTCTTTCAATTGTGCGTTTCTGACCACCTATCAGTCTTCCTTATGGGTGTGACCTCACCTCCCAGAGGGAAAAGTGTTACTCGTCTTTTTTTAAAAAACAAACAAACAAACATAAACATGTCATTTTATTGCAACTATTTTTTGTCTGTTTGTTTGTTTTGTTCATCCTCATCCGAGAATATTTTTCCATTGCTTTTTAGGGAGAGTGGGAGAGAGAGGGAAAGACAGAGAGAAACATTGATGCGAGAGAAACACATCAACTGGCTGCCTCCTGCACACACCCTTGACCAGAATCTAACCGGGACCCATTGGTCCGCAGGGCGATGCTCTATCCACTGAGCGACCCGGCTAGGGCTGTTCCTCGTCTTAGCTGCCACAACCTCTGGGACAGGGCCTGGCACGTGGCATGTGCTCAGTAAATGCGGGAAGAAGGATAAGTAATCGTTAACCTCTAAGGCAGTGGTTCTCAACCTGCTGGCCCTTTAAATACAGTTCCTCATGTGGTGACCCAACCACAAAATTATTTCCGTTGCTACTTCATAACTGCCATGTTGCTACTGTGATGAATCGTCATGTAAATATCTGATATGCAGGATGGCCTTAGGCGACCCCTGTGAAAGGGTCGTTCGACCGCCAAAGGGGTCGCGACCCACAGGTTGAGAACCGCTGCTCTGAGGGCACCTGTGTGGAAAATAGTTACGTTTACAGAGGAGACGCCAGGAAGACAGGGCCTGAAGGAAGCTGACAAAGCTGACATGATCACGAGTGAGAGTTCCTGGCATCTTGGGCTTCCGGCTGTCACTCACGGAGCAGGACACACGTCACTTCCACGGTGTTCCTGCCCAGAGCGCTTCACCTCCATCAAAACATCAAACCCACCCACACCCGAGGCCATTCTACAAAATAAGCCGCCAGCGCGCCTCTGTGTTGCCAAAGTGGAAACCGTTCTGGAGGCCGGAGCCCGAGACCCGGGCATCAGCAGGGCCTGGCTCCCCGCAGGCCTGTAGGAGAGAATCCTCCTCGCCTCTTCCTCGCCTCTGACGGTGCCTGGCAATCTCTGCCATATTGTGGCTTACAACTACATCACCCTGAGCCTGCCTTTGCGGTCACTAAAAGTACTCTCTTTCATCTCTGCATAAGCACAGCTCCCTTTACCCAGAATTCCCGCCCTTGTCTCTGCCTGGCGAACTCCTACTCATCCTTCAACACCCACTGCAATTATCCCCTCTTCCAGAAAGACTTCTCTGACTCCCTCAGACAGACCAGTACATACCCTCTGAGGTATGTGGCGTGGTCCCTCTGCATCTCTGTATCTTTATTTGTTTTTATCTCTGTACTAGAGGCCCGATGCCTGAAAATTCGTGCAAGAGTAGGCCTTCCTTCCCCCCACCCTGGCTGCCACTGGCTTCCCTCCGGCCCGGCTTTATCAGGAAGGATGTCTGGAATGAAGTCTGGTCTAATTAGCATATTACCCTTTTATTATTATAGATCTTTATTTTTTTTAAAATAATCTTTTTTTGTTGTTATTGTTAATCCTCACCTGAGGATATTTTTCTATTTTCTTTTCTTTTTTTTTAAGACAGAGTGGAAGGGAGGGAAAGAAATATCAGTCAACAGGCCGACACTCTAGCCACTGAGCCAAACTGGCTAGGGCTTTCTCTGTACCTTTAAATTTTTATTTTACTTATTGATTTGAGAGAGAGAGAGGGGGGGGGAGAGAGAGAGAGACATTGACTTGCTATTCCACTTATTTATGCATTCATTGGTTGCTTCTTGGATGTGCCCTGACCAGGGATTGAACCTGCAACCTTGGTGTATGGGGATGATGCACTAACCAACGGAGCTACCCGGCCAGGGCTGCATGCCTGTGTCTTCACATGGGGTTCTTCTTGTGGGGCCATGTTGAATGAGGGGCCCAGCCTGCTAGTTTGAGCTCAGCCTAACTAATCCCATCGGCAGTGACCCTATTCCCAAGTCAGGTCACGTTCTGAGCTCCTGGGGCTAGGACTTGAACATACGGTCACACATGCTAAGAAGCCCAGGGCAGCCCTAGCTGGTGTGGTTCAGTGGATAGAGCGTCAGCCTGCGGACTGAAGGGTCCCAGGTTCGATTTCGGCCAAGGGCACATGCCTGGGTTGCAGGCTCGATCCCCAGAAGGGGGTGTGCAGGAGGCAGCCCATCAATGGTTCTCTCTCATCATTGGATGTTTCTATCCTCTCCCCCTCTCCCTTCCTCTCTAAAATCAATAAAATATATATTTT
>NW_006290768.1:711027-714705 GCF_000327345.1 Myotis davidii
GGGCGGGGGGCACGGAGGCAGGAGCCAGCTCAGCACGGGCGCCAGGCCAGGCCAGGGGAGCTCGGACTCCGTCCCGGGAGGCTCCAGAGAAGATGAGGGACAAGCACCTGTCAGAAAGAGGCCTTCGGCCCGGCCGGCGTGGCTCAGTGGTTGAGCGTCGACCTATGAACCAGGAGGTCATGGTTCGATTCCCGATCAGGGCACATGCCCGGGTTGCGGGCTCCATCCCAGTGTGGGGCGTGCAGGAGGCAGCCAATGGTGATCCTCTCTCATCATTGATGTTTCTATCTCTCTCTCCCTCTCCCTTCCTCTCTGAATTCAAAAAAATAAAAAATAAAATAAAAAGACTGACTTTGAAGCCCATAAGAGCCCCTTGGAGAAATGGCCTGGGAGCTTGTCCATTATTCCCATGGCTCAGGGCCGTCTCTCCGGCGCCACTGACGCAGAATAAGCCACACAGACTCTCTCCGACATCACCGGTGTACGAACACGACACGACTCATTCACTGAAACTGCAGATAAAGAGGATCGTCCCTGCTTGCTTTCATTCCAGCAAAAGAAACGTTGAACCTTACATCTAAGATCTCCTCGGCTCTCCCCGGCCCGTGTGGCTCAGCTGGTTGAGTGCGATTCCCAGTCAGGCCAGACGTCCAGGTTGTGCACTCGATTCCCCAGTCGGGCAACCGATCAATGCTTCTCTCTCTCTCCCTTCCTTTCTCCCTAAAAATGCACAAAAACCTATTTTTAAAAATAAAATAAAAAATCTTCTCTACTGACAGCCTTACAAACTCCGAAACTAGCTTGTCACTTGCTCTGATCATGAACCTTTGTTCATGTTCACACCTCAGTTGGATCCCTGCCCCCCACCCCCCGCGCCACCCGCTGCCCCACACTCTCCAGTTATGGACTGAACGTCGGTGTCCCTCCAGGCACAACGCAGTGTGAGAAGGACTGTGGAGGAGGAGTGCACAGTAAGCCTATGGAACAGTTGCCTCTTTTTCAGTTCTATTACGGGAGCTGGCTGCCCAGGGCCCATGGGCCAGCTGGTTTTATTTGTTTCCAAGCTGTAGGTCTTATCAAATAAGGTTTTATTGAAACACAGCTGGGTCCCTCATTGATGCACTGAATGTGGCTGCTTTTGGCTACAACAGAGGTGAGTGGTTACAACAGAGATCACATGGTCTGCAAAGCCAAAAATACTTACCATCTGGCCCAGCCGTGGGCAAACTACGGCCCGCGGGCCAGATCCGGCCCATTTGAAATGAATAAAACTATTGAAAAAAAAAGACCGTACCCTTTTATGTAATGATGTTTACTTTGAATTTATATTAGTTCACACAAACACTCCATCCATGCTTTTGTTCCGGCCCTCCGGTCCAGTTTAAGAACCCATTGTGGCCCTCGAGTCAAAAAGTTTGCCCACCCCTGAATTCTGGCCCTTCACAGAAGTTTGACAACCTCCGCCCTCGTATTAAAAGCGAACATTTTGCCAAAACCGGTTTGGCTCAGTGGATAGAGCGTCGGCCTGCGGACTGAAAGGTCCCAGGTTCGATTCCGGTCAAGGGCATGTACCTTGGTTGCGTGCATATCCCCAGTGGGGAGTGTGCAGGAGGCAGCCCATCGATATTCCACTCTCACATCCCTGTTTCTCTCCCTCTCCCTTCCCCTCTCTCTAACACTCAATAAAAGCATCTTTTAAAAAAAGCAAACATTCTCTGAATGCTGACTGTATGCACTATGGATGCTTATCAAATGCAGAAATTCCTTCTTTAGAAATGTAAAATGATTCATTTCCCCAGAGCTGTATAAGAAAGCAAATTTAGCACAGCTGGAGTGGTTCAGTGGTTGAACAGTGACATATGGATCAATAGGTCATGGTTCGATTCCCATCAGGGCACATGCCCGGGGTTGGGTCGGGCTGGGGGGCGGGGGGAGTGCAGGAGGCAGCCCATCGATGTTCCACTCTCACATCCCTGTTTCTCTCCCTCTCCCTTCCCCTCTCTCTAACACTCAATAAAAGCATCTTTTAAAAAAAGCAAACATTCTCTGAATGCTGACTGTATGCACTATAGATGGTTCCCTCCACGTGTTCTGTCATATAATCTTCACCATGACCTTTGAGATCATGACTAGCCTGTGTTGTAGATGAGGGGACGCAGGTTAAGAGAGGTGAGGCCATTTCCCAAGGCCACGCAGCGAGGGAAGGAGGGAGGGAGGGAGGGAGGCAGGGGCACAGAGTCCACCTGGCTTTGCACCTTGCGTCTTTCACTAACGCGTCTTGAAGAGGAGCTCCCGGGACAGCCCCCCTCCTGATGAACACGCAGGCTGTTTTCTCCGCTGCTATGACGAGTCCTGCAACCAACGTCCTCGTGCTCAGTCCTTGGAGTTCGTGCACAAGTGTTATCTGAAAGCTCAATTCCTAGACTTGGGGTGGCGGGGACAAAGGGCATGTTCCCGGGGGTGCTGAGTTCACCGGGCAGGCGGGGAAGAGGAGGACGGGAGGGCCTTCCCGGTGAGAAAAGCTGCACCGAATAGGGTGTGCAGGTGTGAGTCAGGCACGGCAAAGGTGACAGGTGACGGCACGCGAGGGAGAGTGTGGCCAGAGGCCCGGCCTGCCCGTCTGGGCCTTGTCCTGGGGGCACTCTCTCTAAAATCAATTTAAATTTTTCTTTTTTAAAATTTTGTAACCTTGTGTTCTCACCGGCGGGTAAGAGGCACAGAGCTCGGTTAGCAGGAAGGTGCGGGGCAGGCTGAGCACAGCTAGGACGTGTGTCCCCTGGGGGCATGAAGCGGGCGGGTCAGGGCGGCATCTAATCTTTACTCCCGGCTGCTGGAAAATACGGGAAAGCACTCACGAGCTTTGAATGAAGAAAAATGAAAACAGGGAAACGTTTTTGCTAACCTAAAAAAGACACCCGCCAGGCGTTAGCAGCCCACAGCCCGCCTCCTCCAGTTGGGGCTCATCGCCAAGCAGGCTGTGGGCGCCAGGAGCCGCCTCCCCTGGCAGCCGCCTGCACCCACTTCTGCTGGGTATGCGTGAGGAGGGGATGTGCATGTGGCCAGCGTTGGTAGATGCTGCCAGAAGTTTTCCCGAGGGGTTGTCCCGCCCACGGCAGCCTCCCACAGCAGAGAGTGAGGCCGGGGGGCTGTTCCTGCCACCACACAGTGCGGCCTGGGGAGGGGGACGGGCACGGTGGGAAAACACTCCCACCAGCACCCACGGAGCCCTGGAGCTGCCGCCTCTAACTCTGCCTCCTGCACTGGGCTCAGAGCCAAATCTCTCCAACCGGTTCCCTGGTACCCTGGCACCCACCTCCCACCCCCCCGCCCCCGCCTGAATTAACACCAACAAACCGTTAGAGTCGCCCATCCTGGCTGCTAGAGCAGGTGGCTGGACCCTGACAAGCCTCAGTTTTTACATCTGTCAAATGGGGATGATTGAAAAAAGCTGTGTGCCAGGTAAATGTGCGAAGGCAGTGATGGCGAACCTTTGGAGCTCCGCGTGTCAGCATTTTGAAAAACCCTAACTTAACTCTGGTGCCGTGTCACATATAGAAATTGCTTGATCTTTGCGACCATAGTAAAACAAAGACTGATATTTTTGAGATTTATTTTATATATTTAAATGCCATTTAATAAAGAAAAATCAACCAAAAAAATGAGTTCGCGTGTCATAGG
>NW_006290768.1:715746-716292 GCF_000327345.1 Myotis davidii
CGCATCCCGACCGGGGCCCAGGCTGACCAGGGCCCAGGCCGGGGAGGGGCCTGCAACCGAGGTACATGCTCTTGACCGAAATCGAACCTGGAACTTTTCAGTCGGCAGGCTGACACTCTATCCACTGAGCCACACTGGCTAGGGCTGTTTGTTTGTTCTTAGATTCCACATATAAATGAAATCACATGGTATTTGTCTTTCTCTGACTGACTCATTTCACTTTGCATAATACCCTCCAGGTCTATTCATGTTGCTGCAGATGACAAGACCTCATTCTCTTTTATGGCTGAGTAAAGTCCACTCCTTCTCCATCCACTCATCAGATCCATTCCTGCGTTGTGTGCACAGCCTAGCCCAGTGGTCGGCAAACTCATGAGTCAACAGAGCCAAATAGCAACAGTATGACGACTGAAATTCCTTTTGAGAGCCAAATTTTTTAAACTTAAACTATATGGGTAGGTACATTGTTATTAACTTAGTTCAGGGTGCTCCTAAGCTGGCCTTTGCTAAAAACGTCCTCAATCTGATTGAGGTACGTTCGCTGAG
>NW_006290768.1:718352-719061 GCF_000327345.1 Myotis davidii
TTTTACATCAACGTCGCACTGTACGTGCGCGCCCGCATGTGTTATTTTGTGGAAGAGCCACACTCAAGGGGCCAAAGAGCCGCAGGTGGCTCGCGAGCCGCGTTTTGCCGACCACTGGGCCTAGACTGTTGCTTTCCTCGGCTCAGAATCCCTGCTGTGGACACCCAGGGCGCGTCCTCCTCCCCAGTGATGGGCACCAGGTTGCCATGGACACCCCACCGCCATCATAAACAACAACCCCGTGATGAACATCCCTGCCCCTTGGGGACAGCCTGAGTGTGACAGCTCCTCCGGCCGCTTCGCCAAAGAGGGGGGGCAGTCACCAGGCTCGGAAATACACAGCTCCTCGGTGTAACTAGGTTTCACCAAACTGCACGTTAGCGCGGCTGCTCATCAGAGAAATAAAACCGGTTCTGCTTCCCGATTCCTCCTGCCTCACACCCGGACCCGGGCCTTCGGAGAGCTCAGAAGGTGAGGAATTTGCAGCCTTGGTTTCCCCACCTTTGTTTTCCCTCCCTCCTGGCAACTCCTTCTTCGGGCACCGCGTGAGCTGCTGTCATCCATGGCTAATTGGAGAGACTTTCCCTCGGGTGCGCGCGCCCCCTTGTGGTCGTATCACCCTGCGACAAGCTGACTGATTTCTTGCCCCGCCACCCCACTCTCCCACAACCGTTAACTGCCAGCGAATTCACATCTAAATTTAAATGGT
>NW_006290768.1:719214-722310 GCF_000327345.1 Myotis davidii
ACGTTGAACAGGTAAAAGGAGCCCTGGCCGGGTGGAGCATTGGTTAGAGCGCCTTCCCCATACACCAGGGGAAGAGGGCTGTGATCCCCCGACAGGGCATGTACAGGAATTAACTGATGAATGCGTAATGAGTGCAACAACAGAACCTGTGTTTCTCTCTCCCTTCCTCTTTCTCTAAAATCAATACATTTTCATTTTTTAAAAAATATATTTTTATTGATATTTTTACAGAGAGGAAGGGAGAGGGATAGAGAGTTAGAAACATTGATCAGCTGCCTCCTGCACACTCCCTACTGGGGATGTGCCCGCAACCAAGGTACGTGCCCTTGACCAGAATCGACGCTCTGTCCACTGAGCCAAACTGGTTATGGTGAAACTGCCTTTTTTCATTCACCAATTATTTATTGAACGCCCATTGCATGCCAGGTTCCTTCCTAGGGGTTGAGGACGTAATGGTGAGCAAGATACTCAAAGTACCTGGCCTCAAGGGAAAGGGTTTTTGGGTGATATGAAAGACCAAAACAATAAGAATTATAAATTGTATGAGTTAGAGTTAATGGCAAACTAGGACCCTCAAGCTAGGAATGGCCTTTATGTTTCTAAAGGGTTGAGAAAAATCTAAATAATAATATTTTGTACCCTGGCTGGGATAGCTCAGTTGGTTGAAGCATCGTCCTGTACCCCAAAGGGTCGCGGGTGCGATTCCTGGTCAGAGCATCTGCCCAGGTTTCAAGTTCAATTCCCAGCCCTGATGCATGTGGGAAGCAACTGATTGATGTTTCTCTCTCATATCACATCAATGTTTCTCTGCCCCTCCCTCTCTCTCTCTCTCCTTTCCCCTCTCTCTAAAAATCAATGAACATGTCTTCGGATGAGGGTTTAAAAAAAAGAATATTTTGTGATGTTAAAATTATATGAGATTCAGCCCTAGCCGGTTTGGCTCAGTGGATAGCGCACCAGCCTGGGGACTGAAAGGTCCTGGGTTCGATTCCAGTCAAGGGCTCGATCCCCTGTAGGGGTTGTGCAGGAGGCAGCTGATCCATGATTCTCTCTCATCATTGATGTTTCTAGCTCTCTCTCCCTCTCCCTTCCTCTCTGAAATCAATAAAAACATATTTTAAAAAATTATATGAGATTCAGAATTCTGCATCCATAAGTAGTTTTTTCAGCACACAGCCACATCCATTCATAACTATATTGTCTGTGGCTGCTCTCCTGCCCCTCCTTGGAGGTGGTGATATTGAAGCGAGAAAGTTAGAAGGTATTTGGGGAAATCTGAGTATGGTTCCATAGATCAAAGCAAATGTAAATATTCTGAGTGTAAATTTGACTGTTTTAGAGAGTCTCAATACCTCATGTGAGCGGGATCATGTAGATTTGTCTTTTCTTGGCTGGCTTCTTTCCCTTAGCACAATGCCCTCAAGGTCCATCCAGTTATCATCCCCGTGACAACTTGGCTGATTCTTGCCCCGCCACCCCTCTCTCCCACAACCGTGAACTGCCGGCGAATTCACATCTAAATTCAAATGATATTTATTGGACACCATCTGTGTGCTAGCCCAGCGATGTCCAGCTGAAATATACATGCGAGCCCCCAGTGTAATTTCAAACTTCCTGCTAGCCACGTTGAACAGGTAAAAGGAGCCCTGGCCGGGTGGAGCATTGGTTAGAGCGCCTTCCCCATACACCAGGGGAAGAGGGCTGTGATCCCCCGACAGGGCATGTACAGGAATTAACTAATGAATGCGTAATGAGTGCAACAGGACCCGTGTTTCTCTCTCCCTTCTTCTTTCTCTAAAATCCTTCTTAGCATATTTCAAAATGTCCTCCTTTTTAAAAAATATATGTATTTTTTTATTGATTTCAGAGAGGAAGGGAGAGGGAGAGATAGACACATCTGTGATGAGAGCAAATCATTGATTGGCTGCCTCCTGAACGCCCCCTCCTGGGGATGGAGCCCGAAACCCGGGCATGTGCCCTTGGCCGGAATCAAACCAGGACCCTTCAGTCCACAGGCCGACGCTCTAGCCACTGAGCAAAACCGGCCAGGGCGGAATGTCCTCCCTTTTAAGACTGAATACTATCCCGTTGCATAGACATGCCACACTTTGACCCCTCATTAGTCCATGGACACCGGGCTCTCTCCAGCGCCCGCCCGGCACACAGTGGGTGCTCGACTGACGTCTCTTGGAACAAATGTCTGTAAACGAAGCGAGCAGACACTGTTGGGCTCGGCCCACTGCAGGGCCTGGCACAGAGTAGGTGCTCAGCAAACACCTGCCTGCGGGAGTGTCTCTCCCAGGGCCTGCCTGACCCCGCCCTCACCCAGGGGGCGGGGCCGGCTGCGGGGGTGCTCTCTATGACGTCACACAGGCCCTGCCATGCCTCTGGCCGTGGCCCTCCTGCTGCTCGGGGGCCTGAGCGGGGGCTGGGGCTGCCTGCAGTGTGACCTCTCGGTGCAGGAGACGCTGCGCCAGCTGCGCCTCCGCCTCCTCCCCAGCCGCTTCGGCCGGGAGCACCTGCGGGCCCGCGCGCAGGCCCTGCTGCTGGGCATGGAGGGGCCTTTCTTCCGGGACTACGCCGCGAACGTGTTTGCGGGGGAAATAGGTGCGTGGGGGGTGGAGGGGAGGGTGCCCCGCACCGTGGAGAGAGGGGCAGTGGGGTCCCAGGGGCTGGGGTGGGAGAGGCTTTGGGGACCACGCCCCCTAGACGGGGATGGCGGGCCTATCCTGCAGGGAGATGGTGGTGGGGGGGGTCGCTTGGCTCTTGGAGGGACCCACTGGACTTCCCTTCCCTCCCTTCCCCAGAGACGCATCACCTGGACCTTGTGGCGATCTTTGCGAAGAACCAAATAAACAGGCTGAGGGTTGATTCTCTGAGAGGTAGGAACTAAGGGAGAGCCCTTACCCAGCCCCTTCTCCCTCCCTTGCCGCCTGTCCACCGGCTTCCTCGTGACTTGGAAATACAAAGCAGCCCTAGCCGGTATGGCTCAGTGGATAGAGCGTCGGCCTGCGGACTAAAGGGTCCCGGGTTCGATTCCCGTCAACGTCAGGTGCCTTGGTGGCAGGCTCCTCCCAGGGCCCCAGGTCCTGTCCC
>NW_006290768.1:722573-729284 GCF_000327345.1 Myotis davidii
CTTTCCCTCTCCCTTTCTGTAAAAAAATCAATGAAATATATTAAAATAAATAAAAATCAATGGAAAAATATCCTCGGGTGACTGGGTCTGTGCTTGGCAGATTCACAGAACCTTGAGGAGGCCAGAGAGGCCGCCGGAGAGAGGGGGAGGGAGAGGAGTGGAAGCCGGTCTGAGAGGTAAGGGGGAGGGGGAGGGGAGGCGCAGCAGCACCTTCTAGGCCACGGTCAGGACTTTGGGCTTCTATTCTGGGCCACATGGGAGGGTTCTGAGCTGAAGCTGATGCGAGGGAGGTGACTGAGGTTGCATAGGATCCCTCTGGATGTGGAAACAGATTTTAGCCGGGCAAGGGGGAAGGCAGGCTGGAGACCAGTGAGAAGGTACAGTGATGGCCCCCGGCAAGAGAGGATGCTGGCTGGAACCAGCAGCGGGGTAGCCGTGGAGGGGGGTGAGAAGTGATGGGATTTCTGGATCTATCTTGACTATTGAACAAAAAAGATTTGCTGACATACATGTTGGTAAATTGCATGTGGGATGTGAGAAAAAGGGGGTCACAGAAAGGATTTTGGCCTGAGCAAGTAGAACCATGGCACCTGAATCTACTAAGATGAAGACCAGGGGTTGGGGGCAGGTTTGAAGGAGCATTTTTTTTATATATATATTTTATTGATTTTTTACAGAGAGGAAGGGAGAGAGAGAGTTAGAAACATCGATGAGAGAGAAACATCGATCAGCTGCCTCCTGCACACTCCCCACTGGGGATGTGCCTGCAACCCAGGTACATGCCCTTGACTGGAATCGAACCTGGGATCTTTCAGTCCGCAGGCCGACGCTCTGTCCACTGAGCCAAACCGGTTTCGGCAAAGGAGCATTTTTTAAATATATTTTTATTGATATTTGAGAGAGAGAGAGAGAGAGAAGCATTGCTGTTAGAGCAAAACATAGGTAGGCTGCCTCCCACAAGCCCCTACCAGGGATCAAGCCCACAACCCGGACATGTGCCCCAACCAGGAATCCAACCAGCAACCCCTTGGTGTTCAGGACGATGCCCAACCAACTGAGCCACACTGGCCAGGGCTGGAGGAGAACATTGAGGTTAATTTTTGAATTTATGGAGCTTAAGATGCCTATTTAGCCGAAACTGGTTTGGCTCGGTGGATGGAGCGTCAGCCTGCGGACTGGAGGGTCCCAGGTTCGATTCCGGTCAAGGGCATGTGCCTCGGTTGCGGGCACATTCCCAGTGGGGGATGTGCGGGAGGCGGCTGATCGATGTTTCTCTCTCATCTAAGTTTCTGGCTCTCTATTCCTCTCCCTTCCTCTCTGTGAAAAATCAATAAAATATATTTAAAAAAAAGATTAAAAAAAAAAAAGATGCCTATTTACACATCCAAGTGGAGATCCTGATTGGGTAGTTGCATATACACTGAGTGGCCAGATTATTATGACCACCTGACGTTTGTAGGCAAATTAGCTATAATTTCACGCTGAAGTTGCTAGAGGACCAGACCATTATCAATAGGGAAGCAGGTTGTTTACCACGACAGCAGAAGGGATTTTTTTCTGAAGATATGGATAAACACCGAGATTTAACAGCTTGTGAATGTGGGATATATATGTACACTGAGCGGCTAGATTATTATGACCACCCCATCCGTACTTCGTTGGGCCACCTTTTGCCTTCAATATTGTGGCGATTCTTCTTGGCACTGACTCCACGAGATGTTGAAAGGTGATGCGAGGAACCTGACACCAGGCCTGATGAATAGCACTGTCCGGTTCTGTGAGATTTGATGGCTGTGGAACCAGCTGCCTGATGGCTCTTTTAACTTTGTCCCACAAATGCTCAATTGGATTGAGATCTGGTGATTGTGGGGGCCACCTAAGCAAGGTAAAGTCTCCCTCATGTTACCTTGGTAACTTCAGACGGCAAAGATGATCGAACGGGCCTTCGGCTTCCATATCCCATACGATGCAATATATGGCTAATTTGCCTACAAACGTCAGGTGGTCATAATAATGTGGCCATTCTGTAAACATCTGGACTTCAGTGAGCGATGTAGGAGAGTGACATAAACTTAGGAGGCATCAGTGTCCAGTGCAAATACCGTGTCAGGCACAAATAGGTATCACATGTGTAATTTTTTATTTTCTAATAGCCACAGTTTTATTTTGTTTTTTTAAAATATATTTTCATTGATTTCAGAGAGGAAGGGAGAGAGAGAGAAACATCCATGATGAGAGAGAATCATGGATCGGCTGCCTCCTGCACGCCCCCTACTGGGAATCAAACCCGCAACCCAGGCATGTGCCCTTGGCTGGGACCCTTGAATCCACAGGCCAATGCTCTATCCACTGAGCCAAACCGGCTAGGGCTCCAGTAGCCATATAAGTTTTTATTGTTTTTTGAGAGAGAAAGGGATAGGGGTAGAGAGATGGAAACATCAATGAGAGAAAAACATCGATCGGCGGCCTCCTGCACGCCCCCTACTGGGGACTGAGCCCACAACCCAGGTATGTGCCCTGACCGGAAATCGGACCAAGGACCTCCTGGTTCATGGGTTGATGCTCAACCACTAAGCCACTCCAGCCAGGCTCTAATAAGCCACATTTTTTAAAAGGTAGACAGAGCAGATGAAATTAATTTTAATGTATTTTCTTTAACCCCATACTTAAAATACTGCCATTTGAACGTGCAACCAATATAAAAATGATTTATTAATATTATACAATTATCTTTTTTCATACCATGTCTTTGAAACCTAACATCCATTTTAGATGAACCGCACATCTCAGTTCAGACTAACCCATTTCAAGTGCTCAGTAGCCATGTGTGGCTGATGGCTGACATATTGAAGAGTGCAGGTCTAGGTAATCCTATATAAGAAAAGGCTAACATGCAAATTAACCGAATGGGGGAACGACCGGTTACAATGATGCACAGTGACCACCAGGGGGCAGATGGGTTGCAATGATGCACAGTGACCACCAGGGGGCAGATGCTCAATGCAGGAGCTGCCCCCTGGTGGTCAGTGTGGGAACAGGGGGAGTGCCACCGAGCCAGAAGCCGGGCTCACGGAAGCTAGATGCAGGGCTTCCCAGGCCATGGGTTTGCCCAGTGGACCTCGAGGAAAACCTGGTCTTGGTAATCCTGGTGAATGAGAGTTTCCTTGTCCCTCCTGCTGAGTGCCTCCCACAGAGCTCTCTCTCTCCTCAGATGGGCCTCTGCTGGAAGAGCTGGTGACTCTTAGGAGGAAGGTGACCAAGAAACTCAAGTCAGTGTTGAGGTCGTATGAACTAAAAGGTGCAGCGTCCTCCTCCACCAAGTCCCATCCCCTTCTCTCACTTTTTCTCCCACACCCCTTCCTCCCCTCCCCTCCGACTCAGCCTTCCCTGCCCCTCGCTAATATTCCTTCCTCTTCTTCCCCAGACTCATGCCTCCCTCCCTCTCCTGGTTCCTTTCCTTGATCAGATTCTCAAATTGCTGTTCCAGCTTATCTCACCTCAGCTCTTTTCAATTGCAGCCTGTGATCGGAAAATTTGCCGTGAGTCCTGGTAGATGTATTGTCTATCCCTCCCTTCGCTACCCTTCTACGCCTCTTTACCCACAAATCAAGCCCCACTATCACACCTACTCCATCTAGTGCAGTGGTTCTCAACCTTCCTAATGCCGCGACCCTTTAATACAGTTCCTCGTGTGGCGGTGACCCCCAATTTCATTGTTACAAATTGAACATCATGAAAGCATAGTGATTCATCACAAAAACAATATGTCATTATATATGTGTTTTCTGATGGTCTTAGACGACCCCTGTGAAAGGGTCGTTCGAACCCCCCAAAGGGGTCGCGACCCACAGGTTGAGAACCGCTGATCTAGTGGGTCCAAAGTTCTAATGCTTATGGATATCTGATTTTTGAGGGCTTATGAAAGTTGTAACCTGAAAAAAAAAAAGTACTTTGGGGCAATGTTAGACAGGATAGGGGAGCCTGTATCCTAGCAACAAACCCCGAATGTCAGTGTTTTAATGAAAGAAAGGCTTAGTTCTCTTTTACTCAAATTCCACCGAGAGTTGAGCAGTTCTCCAAAGTGCTGACTCAGGGGTCCAGGCTGCACCCGGGTTGTGCCTTCTCAACAAGCTTCAAAAAACGGAGAAAGAATAGGGAATTCCCCAGGAACTTTGATAGCCAAACCCGGGAATTGGCTCTGCATTCCTCTGCCCACTTTCCATTGGCCAGAACTCAGTCACATGTTTTCAAACTACTGCAAAGAATCCTGGGAAATGTAGTCTTCCCAGTGTGGCAGGACGCTGAGGAGACAGATGAGTGAGCATCCAGCCAGGCTATGCCACAGGTGGCTGCAAAATAGGAATGGAGATGTGAAAGCATGCCTTTGCAGATGTTTAATTAAACATGCGTTTAATTTTAATTAAAGGTCTGCAAACAGAACGTTGGGTTCACGGAACAGCTGCAACTTAATCGAACTCTTCCATCAACTTGGATATATTTTATAAATATATACAAGTCATTTTGAAGGTGAATCGTCAGTGCGTTTTGCTCAGCTTGCTCTGCTGCCCATGGCACCCCCAAATTCACGAGAGCCAAGGGACTCCATATCCCCTTTCCCCTTCTGTTTTCCCACCCCGTGCCAATTGTCTCATAGCTGCCCTCATCCTACTTCTCCCTCCCCCCTTGTCCAGACATGCTGAAAGAAGAGGTCTTGGACTGTGTTCATTGCCTGAAGACCAGTCCCACGTGCATTAAAAAGAATAACTGTTTCGGTAAGCTCTTGTGGGCGGGGGAAGACATGAGAGACATCAGCCGGTCCCAGTGGATATGGGGTTTTGAGGTCTCCCACGTGCAGCCTTGAATTCTGCCCTGAACTTGCTTACAGTGAGGCCCAGAGGTGCTTCCACATTCTGAAGTTCATTTTCCCCTGATGTTAGATGGGATGATTCCTCTGTAATTTGACCATGCATCTAATAGCAGGATGGCAGGTGCAAAAAGATATTTTATTTTTGTTTATTTTTTATTTTTTAAAACATATTTTTATTGATTTCAGAGAGAAAGGAAGAGGGAGAGAGAGATAGAAACATCAATGATGAGAGAGAATCATTGATCGGCTACCTCCTGGGACCCTTGATTCCGCAGGCCGATGCTCCATCCACTGAGCCAAACCAGCTAGGGCAGATAGTGTATTTTTAGCCAGTGTCGCATCTGGGGAGTCTGAAAGGCTATGCTTAATTTATTCACTCATTGGGATTTTTAAAAAATACATATCGTAGCCCTAACCGGTTTGGCTCAGTGGATAGAGCGTCGGCCTGTGAACTCAAGGGTCCCAGGTTCGATTCTGGTCAAGGGCATGTACCTTGCAACCGTGGGGTATCAGGACGATGCTGTAACCAACTGAGCTACCTGGCCAGGGCATGGTTCATTGTTTGTTTTCTTTTTTCTTCCTTCTCTATATTAAAACATCATATCTAGCCCTGACCGGTTTGGCTCAGTGGATAGAGCCTCGGCCTGGGGACTGAAGGGTCCCAGGTTCGATTCCGGTCAAGGGCATGTACTTTGGTTGTGGGCACGCGTGTCATAGGTTCGCCATCACTGGACTAGGCTTTCACTGACATTTGGGACTGGATAATCCTTTTTTTAAAAAATTGATTTCAGAGAGAAAGGGAACCCGGGCATGTGCTCTGACCGGGAATTGAACCTGGGACCCTTCAGTCCCCAGGCCGACGCTCTATTCACTGAGCCAAACCCGGTTAGGTGTGGGATTTTATTCCGAATGAGAGATGAACCGTGGGAGGGCTCTGAGCAGAAGAGGGACATGAGTGGACGTGGGGGGGGGGGATAACGGCGCCCCTGGCGGCCACGCGGGGAACTGCAGGGAGGAGAAGCCAGGATCCTGTGACGGGGAGGGTGCGGCTAGACCCGATCAGGAGCCCAGGGGGAGGTTCAGATACTGGATATACTTTGAAGGTCGAGCTGACGGAACGAGAGGGTGCGAGTGGGAGGTGCAGAACGGCACTCCCAAGGCCACCCTCGGAGCCGCCCCCTTCAGGCTCCCTGCTTCTCAGGGGATTGTCAGCATTTTGCATTCCCCTGTCATGTTCTCGGCAAAGGAGCGACCCAAGTCCCCCTCCCACCCTGACCCCCATCTGATGGGATGCATTTAGCACTGGGGTCTTCGCTGGCTCTTCTCGGTGGGGGGGGGGGTTAGGAAGGAGCAGGGGTGAGTTCACACTGGGATCCCCAGTGCCTGGGACACAGAGTTCCGGGAATGGATGAATGGCGGGCCAGGAGGTGGGAAGGAGGCCCAGGTCGCTGAGCGAGCAGCGGGTGCGATCCAGGTCAAGGCGGGGTGGCAACGGAGGTGCGGGCTGTCAGTCGACAGGCAGCCCCGCACGGCCCTGCGGTACGACAGAGCGAGCGGACACCCGCGGACACAGGCCCGGCTCGCCATCATCGTTTCCGTGTGTCTGGCCGTCATCGTCTTTGGGGTCATCGTGGCTTCGTGAGTCCTCCCTGCCCGCACCCGAAGCCCCCAAAGGCCCCACTGAGCCCCTCCAAGTGGCAACGCCCTCGAGGGTCACGGTGTCCTTTGGGAATCTCCCCGGTCACTTTATCTATTTCTCTCTCTCTCTCTCCCCTCCCCCCCCATCACTGGACGACACTGTCTTTCCGAGTCCTCAGCACCTTTGCTTTTGTGAGTCTCTTCCT
>NW_006290768.1:729374-734017 GCF_000327345.1 Myotis davidii
AAATAATTCAGAAGCACATAAATGAAAAGTAAAAATCTCCCTTCTCTTTTTTGCACTTTCACCCAATCTAATCCCCAGAGTTACCCACTGCTAAGTGTTTCTTTTGCACCCTTTCAGAAGTTTTCTGTATGTACATATGCAAGCACACAAATGGAATCATGCCATAATGAGTAACTTCCCCCTGAAAAACAAAACAAAACTTGTGCATTGTGGACACCTTTCCATGCCCTTGACTGGAACCGAACTCGGGACCCTTCAGTCCACAGGCCGATGCTCTATCCACTGAGCCAAACTGGCTAGGGCCATGCTCAATTTTAGACACTCCCAGTGCCTCCCTCTCGGGAGTTGGGGTGAGTGTTGAATTGGCACTGAGCACATGAATGCCCGCTGTAATGCGAGCGAGCTCTGGTGTCCCCTTCTCTCTCTCCCTCTGTGAGACTCTCTCTGTCTCTGCCTCTTGCCCTGGGCTTTCGGAGCCCCTCCTCTGTCCCAGGCCCAGGCCTGCCCTCCCTCCTTTCTCCCCTGGTCCTGAGTTGGGTCTGTGTCTCTGTTCCTCTCTGCCCGTCTCTGCAGGTCTCTCCTGGCTCCGGGTCCGTTTCCGACTTCCGCCTTGCGTGGCCCGCAGATCCCTCCCGGTCTGCCAGCCCAGCTCTGCTGTTTCAAATCTCTCTCTGCTGCTGCCTCCTTTCCTCGCCCATCTTCCCTCCTTTTCTACCGCCCTTCACCCAGCTCCCCCCCACCAATTCCCCCAGCTGTGAACCCCTCTCCCATCTCTGCCTTGAGTTCCCTTTCCGTCTCCCTCAGCCTCCTGCCCCGCTTCCGTCTCCCTGTCTCTCCCCACTGTCTCCCTGTGTATTCGCTTCCCGTTGCGGCTGTAACTAAAGACCACATCCTGGGTGGCTTAAGGCTACAGAGGTAGTTTGTTGAGTGGCTGCCTCCTGCACGCCCCCCACTGGGGATTGAGCCCACAACCCGGACATGTGCCCTTGTCCAGAATCGAACCCGGGACCCTTAGAACTCTTAGAACTAAGGACCCTTAGTTCTCTTAGAACTCCAGTCAGAAGCCCCCAATCAAGGGGTTGGCAGGTGTGGGGGGGGTCCCTTGTGGAGGTCCCCCCTGCCTCCTACCTTTGGTGGCTGCTGGCATCTTGGCTCTCGGCTTTCCTCCCATCTCTGCCTCGGCCTTCACTTGGCTGTTCCCTCTGCCGGGGTCTCAGATCTCCGTGTTGTGTTGTGTTGTGTTGTGTTGTTTGTGTGTTTGGCTTTCTCTCATAAGAACACCAGCCTTTGAACGGAGGGCCCAGCCTACACCCAGAATGCTCTCATGTGACCTTAACGTAATTACATCTGCAAAGACCCTTATTTCCGAAAAGGTCACATGCATGAACATGGGGGTGAGGGGTGGGAGGGGTTAGGGCTCGGGCGTATCTTTGGGGGGAACACAGTTCCACCTACGACACCTGCTTCTCTCCCTCCCTCATTTCTCTCTGTCTCCCCTTCTCTGTGAGTCTCTCTCCCTGTGCCCGTGTCTCTCCCCGTCTCCCCATCTTCTTCCACTCTGTGTCCACATGGTACCCTCAGTCCCAGTCCCAACCGTTCGCTCCTCATGAGCCAACACTGATTGGCTGAGCACCCTGCAAATCTGCCCAGAGACCCAGACGTCATTGGCTAAGTCAAATAAGGCCGATGATTGGCAGGAAGGTTTTTTTGGGGGGAGGGGTGCTGGGGGGGCATCAGTTGACATAGAGGGGCCTGCAGTCCTCTCTCTAACCCCCACGCCTTTTCTCTCCGACCAGGGCCATTACTTACAGGCATAACCGGAAACTCCTGCTGCAGTAGGGGGGTGGCTTGGGGTTTGTACGGGGAAAAGAAAAGAAATTTAATAAAGTCTGTGACTTATTTCTCAATGGCTCCATCCGTTCCTGGAGGACCCTGCCCTTAACGGTCCAGCTCTGGACACCAACCTTCAAGAGGGTGGACAACCTAGAAGGAGAGTTTGAAGGGACAACCATTTCTATTTGGGGGGAGGGACACAATGTGTGCAAAAGTGAGGTGACACCATGGTGGGACCGGAAAGGCCAGTCGGGCCGAGGTCAGCTGAGGTCGGCGTGGAGAACCCCCTTCCCTCCCGATCTGAACTCTTCACTGTTCACCCCCTGTTGTTCCTGAATAGACTCAGGTGCATTTTCATGGAAATCTTTGCTGCCTCAACTCCTGCAACTCACCGACCCAAAGCAGAAAACAAATGGATTTGGGTCACATGATACCCTCCTGCCTCCGAACCTGCCGGCAGAACTGTTGCTCTCTCATTCAGGATTTAGATCATGAAGATATTGATGGGAGGGACTAATGGATTTTTTTTTTTTAAAGCAAAACATGGCTGGTGTATCTCAGTGGTTAGAGCAGCGGCCTGCGCATCTAAGGGTCTTGGGTTTGATTCTTGGTCAAGGGCATGTACCTGGGTTGCAGGTTCGATCCCCAGCCCTGGTCGGAGCACGTTCAGGAGGCAACCAATCAATGTGTGTCTCTCTCATTGATGTTTCTCTCTCTTTTTCTCTCCCTCTCCCTCTCTCTCTTCCACTCTCTCTAAAAATCAATGGGAAAAAAATCCTCAGGCCCAGCCGGTGTGGCTCAGTGGTTGAGCATTGACCCATAAACCAAGAGGTCACCTGGTGATTCCTGGTCAGGACACATGCCTGGGTTTTGGGCTCGATCCCCAGTAGTGGGGGTGCAGGAGGCAGCCAATCCATGATTCTCTCTCATCGCGATGTTTCTATCACTCTATCCCTCTTCCTTTCCCTCTCTCTAAACTCAATAAAAACATATTTTTTAAAAATACTTTTGGGCGAGCATTCACCAAAAATAGAAGGGGAGGGGGCAGAATTTAGCTGAAGATTCCATGCCCAGCACAGTGTTTGGCCCGAAGCAGGCACTCAGCAAATATTTGTTGGGCACATGCCCAGGTTGCAGGCTCAATCCTCAGTAGGGGGCGTGCAGAAGGCAGCCGATCAATGATTCTCTCTCATCATTAATGCTTCTATCTCTCCCTCTCTGAAATCAATAAAGATATATATATTTTTAAAAGAGCCTTAGCCGGTTTGGCTCAGTGGACAGAGCATCGGCCTGCGGACCAAAGGGTCCCGGGTTTGATTCCAGTAAAGGGCCAACGTGAGGTCACCGTTACCTGCGACTGGCTGGGGCAGGGCAACTGTAGACGCGTCCATGATACTCTGGTTCACACTCACTTGAGTTGGTGGCCACCCCGAAGCTCACTCCAGGAAAGGTGCTGGCTGTGGGGGTTGCAAGCTGGTGTTCCCGAAGTGCTTTCTGCCTGGGCGGCAGTGTTGTTTTGGATTTTAAAACGTCTTCACGCTACTGGTCCGGCCACTCCCTTACCTCCTTGGGAATCTCCTGGAGCAATGCACGATGCAGTAGAGGTATAATTACATTGTGCATCAATTACAGGGCGATGAGAGCTCCCAGAGAGCCCAGAGCACGCAGCGGGAGAGACAGACGGTCACCAAGTAATTACAACTCAGCAATTATGATAATAGCAGCGCTAGGCTCCTGGGACGTTCCTGTGGGAACCCAGGGAGGGCGTTGCCAACTCCCGCCGGGCCGGGTGGGAACCGGAGAGACTGTCCTACAGGAATGGCTTGCTCTTGCTCTGTCAGGGGTCCCCTCCAGACCCACCTAGAGAAGTCACTGCCCAGAGAAAGCCCGCCTAGAGTCCTTTAAAATCTCTGACACCCTGCCCCTGGGTGCTGGTCCCTTTCCCTCGGTGCTGGTACCATTTTGGGGCTCAGCTCATCTAGTTTTCCAGATGAACTAATAAATTCATAATTCTTTACCCTTTTTGACCTCGTGCATTCCTCCTTTGGAGACCCTAACAGTCAGAAGTGACAGCTGTTGTTTTATCCTGGCAGCGGCCCATCTGGCTTTTATTCACGTGCAGGCATACATTTTACGTCTTTATAAACATGAAAGCGATGGAACTTTGCAGTTTTTGTTCATTCGTAAGCATTTCCCCATGTTACCATGTGGTCGTCGTAACTATTTCAGGACTCAATAACGCTTCATAGGCGGGATGGACTAATGGCCCATCTGGCTTTTATTCACACGCAGGCATACATTTGACATCTTTATAACCATGAAAGCGATGGAACTTTGCAGTTTTTGTTGTTTTAACATTCATTCGCAAGCATTTCCCCATGTTGCCAGGTGGTCATTGTAACTATTTCGGGACTCAATAACGCTTCATAGGCGGGATGGACTGATCCCCTGAGACCATATCATTGAGGATAATTTCTATTATTTTGTTTCTGATTGGAGAGGGCCTTCCTCCGAGTTGCAATTCAGGAACCTACCCTTCTTCTGTCCGCAACAGGTGACTCCCAGGGTCACACTCTTCATCGGAATGCACAGAAGTGAAAAGACTCCAAGCGACAAATAGGAGGTCAATATGGGCCAGACCTGGGCAAGGCATGCTTGCTACTTCTGCTCACTTTTTAAAAAAATATATATTTTATTGATTTTAGAGAGGAAGGGAGAGATAGAAACATCAATGATGAGAATCATTGATTGGCTGACCCCTGCACGCCCCCTACTGGGGATCGAGCCCGCAACCCAGGCATGTGCCCTTG
>NW_006290768.1:735558-737949 GCF_000327345.1 Myotis davidii
AGTGTAATGAGTGTGGGAAAGCTTATACGCAGTCTCCCACCTCATGAGGCACCACAGCATTCACATGGGGGAAAAACCCTATATATGTAATGAATGTGGCAAGGCTTTCAGTCACACCTCATCCTTTACTCAACACCAGACGATTCACACAGGTGAGAAGCCCTACACATGTAATGAATGTGGGAAAACCTTCAGCCAGAACTCTTCCCTGACACACCATCAGAGGATTCACACTGAGGAGAAGCCCTATGAGTGCCATGATTGCAGGAAAGCCTATACCCAGATTTCCCATCTCATTCAACCAGAGGATTCACACTGGAGAGAAACCTTATGAGTGCAGTGCGTGTGGGAAGGCCTTCAGTAAGAGCACCCACCTTATTGAGCATCAGAAAATCCACACAGGTGAGAAACCCTATGTAAGGACTGTGGGAAGACATTCAGTCACAACTCATTCCCTAATCAGCATCAGAGGATTCACACTGGTGAAAAACCCTACGCCTGTAAGGCATGCGGGAAAGCCTTCAACCAGAGCATCCAACCTGATTCAGCATCAGAGAATCCATATGGGAGAAAAGCCCTACAAATGCAACAACTGTGGGAAAACCTATACTCAGATCGCACACCTTATTCAACACCAGAAAGTTCACCTGGGTGGCAGGCATTATATGAATAAAGAATGTGGAGAGGATTTCAACTGGAGTTCACACCTGGCTGAATACCAAAGACTTCACACCATGTGCGACACCTACATCTTTGGCGATTTTGAGAAAGCTTTTGCTTGGAGGACACGGCTTGCTGATCATCTGAGAACACATGCTGATTAGAAAGTTTGAGAATGGCCCTAGTTGGGTAGCTTAGTTGTTTAGATTGTCATGACAATATGTCAAGGTTGCAGGTTTGATCCCCAGTCAGGGCATATACAGGAATCAACTAATGAATGCATACTTAAAAAAAAATGCTCAGTGGATTGAATGCCATCCCATGCACCAAGAGGTCACCAATTCAATTCCCAGTCAGGGCACATGACTAGGTTGCAGGCTTGATCCCCAGTAAGGGGCGTGCAGAAGGCAGCCAGTCGATGTTTCTAACTCATCAGCGTTTCTATCTCCCCCTCTCCTTTCCTCTCCAAAAATCAATAAAATATATTTTAAAAAATGCATCCATACATTTGAACACTGAATGGAAAATTAAGAGAGGCCTGGAAAGAAGGCTACCGGGTTAGAAGCCCTGGTGGAGATGGTATCTAGAGAAGGAAAGGAAGAACTGTTAAAACATTTTCTCTTTAGAATCAAAGTCTCAAATCTATGGAGCTGAACATAAATACTACGCCATTTAAGTTTCCTTTACAACTTTAAGATATAAATATCACAGCAGAATCTGCAGTTGGTTTGAAAAACACTGAATACGTTTCACATATTTACCACCATTGTTTGTGTCCTGTTGTTTCTGTCTTTGCCACTTCCAGGATTTGTACTTGACAAAGCAGTTGCCCTAGTAAGCATCGTTTTCTGGTTTTATTCATGCCCACAGGGGTGTTTTTTTCTTTTCTCATATTTTGGGAAACGTAGGAACTCATCATCCCTGACTGTGCAAAACCTTTCTTACATCAACTCTTTCAAGTTCTGCCCTACCCGGTTTTCCTCCCCTTTTGCGCTCCAAAATACTCATTCCATTAGGTTTTATGAGCACAGCACTTGCTCAGTGATACTACTTGAAGGTGTCTGCAATGAAGGGTGCTCTTGCCTAGAGCCAGTGCTTACTTAGATCAGTGGTTCTCAACCTTCTGGCCCTTTAAATACAGTTCTTCATGTTGTGACCCAACCATACAATTATTTTCGTTGTTACTTCATGACTGTAATGTTGCTGTTATGAATCGTCATGTAAATATCTGATATGCAAGATGGTCTTAGGCGACCCCTGTGAAAGGGTTGTTCGACCGCCAAAGGGGTCCCGGCCCACAGGTTGAGAACCGCTGACTTAGATGGTTGCTATGGAGACCACTCTTCATTTCCACAGTTGATGGTTGCCCTGGAGACGGACGCTGGCGCCGGTTAGTTTCCAGAATGTAGCGTGTCTAGAGGAAACGAACTGTGCAGCCTTCTCCTTCTCCATCCCGCCTCCTGATGCCAGAAGAAGCCTTTGATATCCGAGTGCCCCTAGAGAGTCGCCCCGGACGCCAGGGCTCCTTCCAGCCTTTGCGGGCTATTGAGCTCGATCGTCCTGAGAAGCCAGAATCCCACGGGGATCTGGGAAGTGTAGTTCATCAGGCACAGAGGCGTGCACAGCAGCTCATTGGGGACACAACTATGGGAAGCGACTCTGCCTGGAAGGCCGACCAGAGGTCCAAGCCTCAATTGCCAGGCACTTGAGGACCCCGTCTTTGGCCGGAAG
>NW_006290768.1:738141-740870 GCF_000327345.1 Myotis davidii
CGAGATGCTGGGCCAATGGGGAACCTCCTCAAGGCTGGCTAGCTCGGGGCCAGAGGCCAGGTGGGGACAAGGTTAGAGGCGTGGTAGGGGAGGCTGGGGCGGGGCTATGAGCAGAGCTCGCGCGGGGATTGGCTGTAAGCGCAGGAGGATTGAGCCAATGAAGCCGTAGTGAGCGGAACGCGCCGATGTTCGTTCTGAGAAAGCTAGTACCCAGGATCCTTTAAAAAATAAATAAAAATATATTTTATTGATTTTTTACAGAGAGGGATAGAGAGAAACATCCATCAGTTGCCTCCTGCATACCCCCTACTGGGATGTGCCAGCAACCAAGGTACGTGTCCTTGACTGGAATCAAACCTGGGACCCTTCAGTCTGCAGACCGCTGCTCTATCCACTGAGCCAAACCGGTTAGGGCCCCAGGATCCTTCTTAAGGCTTGGAGAGGATTGGGGCGTTTCGTCCAGGTCGGTCACTGATCTTCTCTTGCTCTTAGTTTTGGGACTCACTGGCTGAATTGAATGGTGTGGAGCCAGCTTAGTCTCTCAGGTTGTGTTTTCTAAGCTCACTTTCTAAGGAAGAAAATGTTTAGTATAAACCTATTATTATTGTTGTTGTTTTTATTAGTAATACATTTGCAATTACTTCTTGCTAGGTATCGTGCTAAGGTCGAGGTTAAGCAATAGGGTTCCAAGTTTATAAATGCTAATCTTACAAAATAAATGATTAACATTTAGAGTAATGTGTCGGGTGCTTATTATGAGCCAAAGGTAGTGTTGAAAAAAACACGGCGTTAGTTTTAGTGCTAATAATTACTAAAAAGTATTCATTATGTTGAAACAGCTCATATTTATGCATCTTGGGTGCCAGGCACAGTTCTAAACATTTCCCGCGTGTTAAATCCTCACAACCTCCCAGTGGAGTACCTACTACTGTATTGTTACTGCTGATAAATATATGAAGAAACTGGCTCACAGGGGTGATGGTGCCGCCCAGAGTCATGAGCTGGTAAAGAACGTATCAGAGTCTTTGCCTTTAGCATAGTGGTTAGGGGTCCCAAGGCTGGAGCCTGACTGCCTAGGTTCAAATCCTGGCTCTAGCATTTCACCCTGAACAACAGGTCCACAGGGGCAAGTTTCCTTAACTCTTTGGCCAGAGTGTGTCCACTTTTATCTGTTTTATGCAGTGAGTGCTTAGGTATGATTTCTTAAAACAGCCTCTGCTCAACATTAGGTTACCGGAAGCATCAACAGACTTGAAAAGGAAGTGACCTTCTTAGTGTGTGAATTGATATTTAATATAGTGTCCATCTTCCAAAATATTGGTGTTTCCCACAGTTTATAAAACACGAATAAAAGAGCTGTGAGCAGAAAACTTGAAAACCATTATTCTAGGGCACAGTAATCCAAAAAAACCCAGGCTGGGACTGTTTTCCAAAGGCTTTAGAAACGCATTAGATACAGTTCTTCTATAGCAACCCATTACTTAAACTACTAGGCGCAAGGGGTTACCTTCAGGTGCGGCTGCAGATAGTGAGAGGGACTTTTGTGTTGTTATGAATATTTTTATATTGCTGGAATCTATTTAAAAGAATGTAACCATGAATTACTTCTGTAATTAAAAATGGTACCCAGTGCCCTAACGGGTTTGGCTCAGTGGACAGAGCGTCAGCCTGCGGACTCAAGGGTCCCGGGCTTGATTCCGGTCAAGGGCATGTACCTTGGTTGTGGGCACATCCCCAGTAGGGAGTGTGCAGAAGGCAGCTGATCGATGTTTCTCTCTCATCAATGTTTCTAACTCTCTATCCCTCTCCCTTCCTCTCTGTAAAAGAGAAAAGTTTTTAATGGTACCTGAGAATATGGAAAGTCTGGGAAATACTGCAAAGTATGAGGAAGAAACTTATTTAACTCAGAAACTATCTGTTTCTCATTTTCAGATTTTGAATTTCCTTCACCTTTTCCCCCTGTAATCACAGAAGAAAAATTTTTAATGGTACCTGACAATATGGAAAGTCTGGGAAATACTTCCAAGTATGAGGAAGAAACTTATTTAACTCAGGAACTATCTGTTTCTCATTTTCAGATTTTGGTGAATTTCCTTCACCTTTTCCCCCTGTAATCACAGAATTATTTTTATTTGGAAATCTAAAGGCTGATTTGCTTTTATCACTTACTATATCATGAGCCCTTCCCAATATCATCAGAAAGTCTTCAAGAAAGTGCTTAAGGTGCTAGACATTACTGAGACCAACACCCGGTTCTCTGATGGCATTTCCCGGCCCTTTTGCAGTTGGGCCGTGACCAAGGGGACATGAATGGAAATGAGCTGTAGCACTTTCAGGCCAAGGCAGTGGTAAACTCTTGGAGCTTCCAGCCCTCTCCTTTCCCTGCTGTGGTAACCAAGGCCACACATTCCAACTGAAGGGGCTGTACCCTGGTCTCTCGAGTGTACAGGACAAAGCCAGCCAGCCACCCTGTCCCTGTCCCCAGCTCCTGGCAATCCACGGTGGACATGCAATGCGAGCAAAATAAACCTCTGTTCCGTTCAACTACTGAGATCTGACACTTAACTGCATTGCCACAGCATAATCTAACTCAGCTAGTAAGTCTATTGGCTTAGCAGTGCCAGGCTTAGTTAATTCAGTGTTCCCCAAGCCTCATGCAATTATATTTCACTCTCAATTTTTGCTGTACACGTGTACCACCTATTTTCCCTTTAATTCAGTTTACTGCT
>NW_006290768.1:741138-743046 GCF_000327345.1 Myotis davidii
CCGACTTATTTTTAAGGAGGACTTTCGCCTGGCTGGCATGGCTCAGTGGTTGAGTGTTGACCTATGAACCAGGTCAGGTCGATTCCTGGTCAGGGCATATGGGGGCTCGATCCCCAGTGTGGTGTGTGCAGGAGGCAGCCAATCAATGATGCTCTCTCACCATTGATGTTTCTATCTTCTTCTCCCTATCTCTTCCCCTCTGAAATCAATAAAAATGTATTTTAAAAAAATAAAAATAAAGATTTTCTCACTACCATGAGCAGGAAGCTAGTTAGTATCTCGTCAGTAAAGGAGAAAAAGTGGCAAGAATTAAATACCAACAAAATATTAAATTCTAGTTAAAATTATTGTCTGAGCCTGAGGTCTGCTGTGTCTTTGTAGAGAAAATACCATGCTTTCTCCTCGATTAGTTAGGACTGCACTAGAATGGAAGGGTTGTTTGTTGATGTATCTGAGCTGGCTGAAATTGTGTGGTTCCCTCCATCTTTAGGAAAAACAGACTTAACTGCCCTCTTAAGGGGTGGTTTTCACCGCTGCAAGCCCTCCCCGAGTAGAACATGAAAACTGGTAGGTAGGGACATTGTATGCCCAGAATCTAGCCAGGCGCGTGGCATCAGGCTGAGAGAAGGAACCAACACTTTCAGACTCAAAACTTTAATCAGAGAACCAACATACACACAAGGAGGGCATTTCTACCCTGGCTCAAAGCAACTCAGGTCATTAGTTATGAAAAGTGCCCCCTCCCCCCCACCCCCCCAAGCTGGTGATTTTCCACAGGGTCTCTGACCTGCGTGCTTAGTATTAACACTCTTCATTGAATACACTTCACAACTCATTTTGAGTTCCCACCACTGCCCCATCCCACAACACTTTGTGTACCCCACCAGCCTGTCACCCAGACTAGACAGTTTCAAGGGCAGGGACCATGCATAGGGAGTGGAACATTTTGGCCATTAGAAAACCAGTATGCTCCCCACTGTACAGTTGGCCTAATGATTAACCATTAAGTTCCCAGTTTCAAGAACAAAACCAACCAGCAGAACTCAAAGGTGCAAGGTTTAAAAAGTCCAAGAGCCATAGGAAACATACTCTTACACTTTTTTAGCACCAAGAATATGAAAGATATTAAGTGTCCAATGTCTTCCCAAGATTGTTTGTGCTGCAGCAAACATGTGACTTGTTCACTTAGTGGGTAGGGCTCAGAAGCCCAGAGAGGAGACGCCATCTACAGGGAGCAGGCTGTGTGGTTCCATGAGGTGAGTCTCTGTTGTAGCACAGGCCTGGCCAAGGTGAGCTGCTGATGTGATGGCTCCAACAGGAAAGCTCTTTTCCTTACTGGGCTCTCTAACATTCCTCAGCGGCCCAGGACTTGCTGTGACATGAGGGAATGTGGCATTTTAAGATGTCACTTGTCAACAAACAGCACTCCTCTGTGAAAATGGGACCACCAATTTCCCCTGGATTCCAAAAGCTTCGAGGCAAGGGCAGGGCTTACCATACTGACATTCCCTGTCCTGGTGCCTGCGCAGCCAATTGATGCCCCCCCCTCTCTAAAGATCAATAAAAACATGTCCTTGGGTGAGGATTAGAAAAAATAAGATGGCATGTGTATGTGGAAAGGGTCCTTTTGAATGAGAGGTACAGGAGGTTATGAGTGAAAAGTTTTAGCTATTTGATACTAATTTAAGTGCTCTTCTTGACTTTCTATGGGCTCATTAAGAAAATACTGGGACAGAAAAAAAGATGGAGGGAAGGAAAAGGTTAAAATTTTTTTTTTTTTTAAAGATTAATGTGCTGGGATTGGAGAACCAAATTAAGCCAGGGCATTTTGGAGAAAAACTTTAAAAATTAAAGCCACCCATAGTATCAGTAAGAACATTAACTGCAGTAAATAGAGCTTCTAATTTT
>NW_006290768.1:750889-752148 GCF_000327345.1 Myotis davidii
TTAACACTCTTCATTGAATACACTTCACAACTCATTTTGAGTTCCCACCACTGCCCCATCCCACAACACTTTGTGTACCCCACCAGCCTGTCACCCAGACTAGACAGTTTCAAGGGCAGGGACCATGCATAGGGAGTGGAACATTTTGGCCATTAGAAAACCAGTATGCTCCCCACTGTACAGTTGGCCTAATGATTAACCATTAAGTTCCCAGTTTCAAGAACAAAACCAACCAGCAGAACTCAAAGGTGCAAGGTTTAAAAAGTCCAAGAGCCATAGGAAACATACTCTTACACTTTTTTAGCACCAAGAATATGAAAGATATTAAGTGTCCAATGTCTTCCCAAGATTGTGCTGCAGCAAACATGTGACTTGTTTACTTAGTGGGTAGGGCTCAGAAGCCCAGAGAGGAGACGCCATCTATAGGGAGCAGGCTGTGTGGTTCCATCAGGTGAGTCTCTGTTGTAGCACAGGCCTGGCCAAGGTGAGCTGCTGATGTGATGGCTCCAACAGGAAAGCTCTTTTCCTTACTGGGCTCTCTAACATTCCTCAGCGGCCCAGGACTTGCTGTGACATGAGGGAATGTGGCATTTTAAGATGTCACTTGTCAACAAACAGCACTCCTCTGTGAAAACGGGACCACCAATTTCCCTTGGATTCCAAAAGCTTCGAGGCAAGGGCAGGGCTTACCATACTGACATTCCCTGTCCTGGCGCCTGGGAATTTGCCTGGTGAGTACCAGCTTGGACAAATGGTGCATGAACATTCTAGCAGTCCATCACAATTTTCACCACCAAGCACATCCTCTGTATAGTGTTAACTGTGACAATATCCAGTGCAGCTTTCCTAACTGAATCCAGCTGTTCCAGTATCATTAACTCCAATAACAAAAAATGGGTTCATTGTATAACCAATAACTTTAAACACAGGAAGATTATGGGAAAAGGTGGCATGTGGTCCTGGCTGAGTGGCTCAATTGGTTGGAGTGTCATCCCGTACACCAAAAGGTTGTGGGTTCAATTCCCAGTCAGGGCACATACCTAGGTTGTAGGTTTGATCCCTGGCCAGGGCATGTGCAGGAGGCAGCCAATTGATGCCCCCCTCTCTCTAAAGATCAATAAAAACACGTCCTTGGGTGAGGATTAGAAAAAATAAGATGGCATGTGTATGTGGAAAGGGTCCTTTTGAATGAGAGGTACAGGAGGTTATGAGTGAAAAGTTTTAGCTATTTGATACTAATTTAAGTGCTGCTTTTGACA
>NW_006290768.1:752227-756473 GCF_000327345.1 Myotis davidii
GATGGAGGGAAGGAAAAGGTTAAAATTTTTTTTTTTTTAAAGATTAATGTGCTGGGATTGGAGAACCAAATTAAGCCAGGGCATTTTGGAGAAAAACTTTAAAAATTAAAGCCACCCATAGTATCAGTAAGAACATTAACTGCAGTAAATAGAGCTTCTAATTTTTCTCTTCCTCGTAACATAAGAGTATGTTTATGTTGTATATGATATATATGTATAGCTCATGCTTGGTGAGTACTTATTATGTGCTGGGCACTCAGTTCTAAGTGCTTTACATCAATTTATCCTCACATCTCTCTGAGGTAGGTAACTATTATTTTACTTGTTTTACAGATGAGGATACTGAGGCCCTGAGAAGTTTCATGACTCTCTCTAGGTCATTTAGGCAGCAGATGGCAGAGGTGAAATTTAACTCAGGAGACTGGCTACAGAGTCTACCTCTGAATTTGGATACTACACAGCTTCTTTTGTGTTTTCATTGTTTTAATGAAACTTGTGTGCAAACTTTCTAATCAATCTTTATTAATATAGAGATCTATATATATTTTGGGGGTAGGGGTAGGGAACGGATAGACTTACAATGTGATGGTTTCAATTTTAGGGCTCAGATGTCAGGTCTTGCTGTCACCTGGCGACTACAGGTAGTATTGCTACTTGTTACTTTTGAGTGTGAACTCGCTGGTGTTGGCGGAGACCTAAGTAGCCGTCAAAGGCTTTTTGACAGTGTTGACACTGATATTGTTTTTCTTGAGTGTGAAATACCTGGTGCTGACTGAGATGGGAACTGAGGCTAAAGGTTTTCCCACATACATCACAGATATAAGGCTTCTCCCCAGTGTGAATTTTCTCGTGCTGCCTAAGATTTGCTTTCTGGGAAAAGGCTTTTCCGCATTCAGCACACACATAGGGCTTCTCTCCAGTGTGAACTCTCTGGTGAATAGAAAGGCACGAGTTCTGGCTGAAGGCTTTCCCACATACCTGACAAACATAAGGCTTTTCTCTGGTGTGAACTCTCTGGTGTCGAACAAGTACAGCGTTCAGGCTGAAGGTTTTCCCACATTCACCACATTTATATGGATTCTCACCTGTGTGAATTCTCTGATGCTTAGAAAGGCGCCAGCTGTGTTTAAATGTTTTTCCACATTCATTACATTCAAACGATCTCTTCCTGGCATGACTTTTCTGGTGCTGAGTAAGGTACTTACTGTGCACAAAGACTCTGTCACACTGACTACATTTAAAGGGTTTCTCTGCAGTGTGAGTTAACCGATGTTCTGAGAGATGTACACTTTGGCTGAAGGTCTTTCCACATTCATTACACTTAAAGGGGTGCTCACTCTTGTGGGTGTACTGATGTTTGGTAAGGGAGGTGACTCGGATGAAGGCCTTCCCACACTCCTCACATTTATATGGCCTCACTCCAGAGTGTATGATCTCGTGGCGAATGAGCTGTGCACTTTGGACAAAGGCTTTCCCACACTGTTTACACTCAAAGGGCTTCTCCCTGGTGTGAAGTTTCTCATGCTGAGTCAGGTATTTGCGGCAGCTGAACGTTTTCTCGCATGTGTTACATTTAAAGTGCTTCTCATCACTCCTTGGATGATCTTTCTGTTTTGGGTTCTGATTCAAGATCTTTCTGCTCCCATCAAGTCCTTGTTTTTCTTGGGTATGAATGCTCTGGTGGCAAGTTAGGGTCGAACTACAAATGAAGCGCTCACCACACTCCTGACATTCATAGCGGGTTTCCACAGCATGCATTTTTTGGTGTTGGATAAGACGTTCATTATGGCTGAAGGTTGCACTGCATTCAGCACAGCTGTAGGGCTTTTCTGTGGCATGAACAGACTGGTGTCGAATCAGGTGGGAAGGCCGGCTGAAACTTTTGACACATTTGTTACATTTGTGGGGCCTGTAGCCGGTGTGAATCCTCTGATGTTCATTCAGATGAGTGTTCCGGTAGAAGGCTTTCTCACATTGACTACATTTGTAAGGCTTCTCTCCACTGTGAACCCTCTGGTGGCTCTTTAGGGTGAAGTTATGGCTGAAGCATTTCCCACACTTATCACACTTATAAGGCTTTTCTCCCGAGTGAACAGACTGGTGTTTAATGAGGGATGAGCTATGCCTGAAGGTCTTCCCACATTCCTGACACTTAGAGGTAGTTTCTGAAGCATGAATTTTCTGATGTTGGAGGAGGTATTTGTTAAAGTTGAAGGTGGCCTTGCATTTGACACATTCATAGCGTTTCCGAGTGTGGGTCTTCTGATGCTGAATAAGATGAAAGTTTCGGCTGAAACCCTTGCCACACTCATTACACTTGTAGGATTTACGAATTCTGTGGGTTTTCTGCTTTTCAACAGGCTTCGAGACAAGACCTGATGAATGGTCACTGTCTTGACTCTTATGTGTTTTTTCTCCAGTGTGAATTTTTTGATGCCACAGAAGGTGTGTGTTGTGACTAAATGTTTCCCCACATTTGTTACACACATAGGATTTGGAATCTGTGCGAGTTGTTGGATAGACAGGAAGGCAAGAAATCTGGTTGAAACTATCCTCATACTCTTGATTCCCAGTTGGTTTCTCCGCTATATGAGTAATCCAGTGCTGGATAAGATGGCAACTCCGGCTGAAGCTCTTCTCACACTCACTACATTTATATGGTTTCATCCCTTCCTGGACAGTATCCTGCTGACTCTGGTCTGAGTGGGAGCCAATGTCATTCCTACATTCCTGAGACTCAGCTGGCGTCTGGCTCCTCTCGGAAAGATCATGGGTCAGGGAATCTTCTCCTGTGAAAAGGAAGGACTCAGGATCGAGGCCACTCTTGAGTTCATGACTCTTGCCCTCTGTGAAGCTTTCCTTGTTGGTGACAATGTCAGAGCTCATAAGACTTTCCGGATCTCCTAGCAAACTATCTAACAAGCTCTCACCCACGTAGGCTTCTCCGAAGTTAGAGTTCCAGAAAGCATCCTTGGAAATTGTCTCCAATATCTCCTGAGAGAGTCCTTCCGAGAATTCCTGTGGCAAAGGGGAAATCTTGGCCTCAGCTGTGTCTGAAAGAGAGAGAGTGTAAATGTCTCCTGTTCCCTAGGGTGAAAAGACAGGAGCTGCAGGGTGAGGATACAGACGAGAGAGAGAACAGGGGATGGATCCCGAGTCAAGCCTGTGTCCATCACGGGATGAAGGAGGAGAGGCTAGCAGAGTGATCCAGCTGTAACCTGCATCACAGGAAAAGGAAACCCATATACAAGACAGTTAAGAAGGGAGCTGGGCTGCAGGGCCTCCACAGGGAAGGTGAGAGGCCTCTCAGCAGATCCTCTCCACCATCACCCTCATCAGCTGGGGCCTACTTCCTAGAGAAATACACTGATCAAGGGACAAGATCTAAGGGTAACAATGCCATACGACTGTTTCCACAGAGGCTGTATTTACACGTTAATAAAGGTGTGGCTCCACATAACAGCCTTGTGTTGAGGTGGCAGAAACAGAAATCCGAGAGAGCAGGAATCTGTGCCTGGGTCACCTATGTGAAGACACTCACAAGCTTCGAGGTGAGCCAAGAATGGAGCTGCACGCTGACAAGCTGTGCAGACACTTCTCCATGGTTTCTGGATCAGGGCGAACCATGAGAAAAGCCTCTCATGCCCAGGCAAGGTCCCTGCCTCTTCTTTCTCCCACTGGGGACGTCTTGACCAGCATCACACTGGGGAATCTTCACTGCTTAACCTGATCCTCCTGGGAGAACTGTGGCCCGGGAGAGGGCAGAGTAAATGCCCAGGCTTGTGGCCATCTGCTGTTCTCTGTAGGCCAGGAAAGAGGGCTGGGCCTGTACAAAGAGGTTGAAACAGGTAGACCAGGGTGTCCACAGTACTTAGGGGGCATGAGGCAGGAAAATGGAGACCAACTTGGGGAACAGAAGGCCACCCTCTGCTGAGTCTGGAAGGACCAAGGAGGGAACAGAGAAAAGGCACCAGGACAGCCAAGTGCTGAATGCTGAGGTAAACAGAGACAAGGAGGGCATGCAGAGAGTCCTGATCCTGGGTGGGACAGGGAGACAGAAGCCAGCATGTGGAAAATTGAAGCCCAGAAGCTGGGGGTCCCGATGGTTAGGTAGACATACTCCATCTGAGGACAGAGGGCCATGCCACAGGACCCCACCATCCTCACACCAGGTGCCAGTGGCCCCTCCCGACCCACTCACCAGGGCCTGTCACTTCTGGACTTCCTCTCTCCAGGATCTCCCGCT
>NW_006290768.1:756506-758931 GCF_000327345.1 Myotis davidii
TCTGATTGGGTCTCAGGGGGTCTGCAAGGAGAGAGAACAGCATTGCCATCAACCAAGATGTGGAGGGCCACCCAGCCGCTCAGCGGCAACCTTCTGGCTCTCCTGACGATTCCATGCTTTATCTAGCACACAGCCCTGGGGGCCAGATGCTGCACTGGGCGACTCTGAGGTACCTGCCCTGCAGGGTTCCTGCTCCAGTGGGAGAGGACCCACACAGTCACAATCCGGGATGATCAGAGCTATGACAGCTGGGGCTACAGACACAGGACATGGAATAGCTCAAGGGATGAGTTGAGCTTGTCAGGTGGACAGGTCCATACTTACTCAACGATTTATAATTCACTCATTCACCTGTGGACCACACATTGCCCCAGGCCTCTGTGGGGTAAGCCCTGTGACAGATGATGTTCAGGTTCTAGAGCTCCAGCAGCCCTGCACAATGCCCTCCCCAAACTTCTGCAAGGAAGGGAGCAGTTACAACCCAGGCATATGTGCTACAGTGGAGGAAAGGCCACTGGTGGCTTTGAAGGTGAAGAAAGGGGCCATGAGCCAAGCAATGCAGGAGGCTGCTAGAAGCTGAAAAGAGGCAAGGAAACAGATTCTCCTCTGAAGCCAGCCTTGCCAACACCTCGATTTTAGCTCACTCAGACTTATTTTGAACTTCAGATCTGCAGACCTGTAAGAATAAATGTACTATTTTAAGCCACTACATTTGTGGCATTTGTAGAAGCAGCCATAGAAAACCCAATACCCTCCTCATATACACACACGGATGTGCAGGGGAAACAAAGGACATACATTTCTACTGCGGGCTGGAGTTTAAAAACTTAAGACACTGAGATCAGACCTTTCTAAGCTGCTTCTATGGCACACATTGAGTACAGTTTGGAGGAAACCTGTCTCAATGTGATAAAACTACATCAAATATATGGTAGTTCTGGTATATAGTTTTTTCTTTTCTTCGTCTTTTGGAATAAATTCTTCTGTTTTTGGAAAAGAAAGAACTGAGAAACTAGGAAAGGGGAAATGAGTTGATCCGGATGATAGGGAGCCGGGGTGCCCTGGCCCTGGAGCTGCACAGGTCCCAACCAGACTCTCAGCTGTGCCATTTGCTTTCTGTGCACTGCTGGTGGTCAGAGCCCAGGTGAAAAGAGCTCACAGAGCCAGCCCGCTGGAATGGCCTGCTCACAAGGCTGCCCTTGGCTGGTGTCTGGGAAACTGGATTTCGGGAGGGTCTGGCATTCTCTAAACAGGCAGAGGGGCTCCCTGTGCACAAACTGCTCTGCTGAACACCTGCTTTCCCGCCGAGTGTCTGGGCTGTTGGTACATTGCAAGCAGAGTGTGGCTACATAACAAGCCCTGAATAAAAACCCTTGGGGTGGAGTCGCTAGTTAGAGCGTCTCTGGTCGACAACATCTCACAGGTGCTATTACACCTCGTTGCTGGGGGAATTAAGCATGTCCTGTGCAACTCCACGGGGACAGGGCTCTGGATGTTGGCGCTAGTCTCCCCTGGATGCACACCACGCACCTTTCCCCTTTGCTAACTGTACTGTGTGTCCTTTCACTGTGATGGATCATGGGATGAGCACAGCTACAGACCAAGTCCTACACGTCCTCTTAGTAAACCACCAAAGCGGATGGTGATCCTGGGAACCCGAACAGAGCTGCAAAATGACTTCCCCTCTTTGAAGCTGTTTAAGATGCTCAACAAAATATGGACAAACTTCTCATGGGGTGACAGGAGGGTAGAAAGAAAGTTCTAAGAGCTCACCCAGCACAGAACCTGGCTCCTGACAGCATTTCCCACCATTCATTTTTTAATTTAGGAATTGTTTACTGAGTCCCCACAGCAGGTATTGTTTGTTACAAATGTTGGGGTACACCAGTGAACAGCACAAGTGCCCTTAGGAAGCTCCCATCTGGCAGGAGATAGATCATAATGGGAGCAGTCAGAACATGAAGGAGCAGTGACTAGCTAAGCAGGAGAGAGGGAGGCTAGTGGAGTCACAATTTCAGTCTTAGGGAAGCCCCAAGTCAAGGAAGGGACAAGAGTATGCCAGGCAGAGGGGAGAGCAGATGTGAAGACCCTACAGAGTCAGCACGAGGAATCACTACAGAATGACAAAGAGGAAAATGCTGCTGCAGCAGTAGGCAGGGGTTGGATCAGGGCTTGTCAACTTTGTCACTACTGACATTTGGGGTCAGGTAATCCTTGGTTGTGGGGGTTGTCCTTGCATCCTAGGACTAGGGGCCCGGTGCACGAAATTCGTGCACTTGGTGTGTGTGTGTGTGTGTGTGTGTGGGGGAGTGTCCCTCAGCCCAGCCTGCCCCCTCTCACATACTGGGAGCCCTCAGGCGTTGAACCCCATCACCCTCCAATCGCAGGATCGGCCCCTTGCCCAGGCCTGACGCCTCTGACAGAG
>NW_006290768.1:759448-762829 GCF_000327345.1 Myotis davidii
CCCCTTTGCCCTGCCCCCCAGCTCTTAGCTCCCCACTGGGTTTCCGATCACTGTCAGTGCAAGGGGCTTCTTCCTGCTTTCCCTTTCACCTCCCTGCATTGTGCCTACGTATGCAAATTAACCGACATCTTGTTGGTAGTTAACTGCCAATCTTAGTTGGCAGTTAATTTGCATATAGCCCTGATTAGCCAATGAAAAGGGTATTGGTCGTACGCCAATTACCATTTTTGTCTTTTATTAGATAGGATGTCTGGCAGCTTCTCTGGGCTCTACCCACTAGATGCAAGAAGCACTCCCACCCCAAGTGGTGACGATCAAAGAGGTGGCCAGGCATTGCCAATGTCCCCTGGGGGGGGGGGGGGCGTAGAGAATCAGCCAGCTGAGCACTGCTGAGCTGGAGCATGCTGGTTCTGAGGTGTTCAAGAGCTGGGAGTTCGTCCTGTGGGTGACGGGGAGCCACGGGTGATCGCCAAGCAGGGCCAGGGTGCATACTTACTCAGCAAGAAGAGATTCTGGTAGTTGTCCAGTGCCGTGTCCCAGAACAGGTCCCCCTGGTCCAGCCCCAGCTGCTCCCAGCCCTCCAAAGTGAAGTCCATGGCCACGTCCTTGAGGGTTGCAAGTTACTGAAACACAACACACTGTCAGTGACTCTGGGGTTGGGGTCAGGGAGGAGCCCAGGGGCTCACTCAATGCACCCCACCCTCAATGTGCCAGGTCTTTGACAAGAATTGTCTTGTGAGAACCTTCAGACCGGCGACTAGGCATCCCCATATTTTGTAGGGAGTCTTGGAGAAGGGACACAGGCAGGACTTAAACCCAATCAGGTCTGCCTAATCCTAAAATCCATTTATTTCTGACTTTCAATTATTTTTTGTTAAAGATTTTAAGTTTTATTATGGAAACTTTCAAACATACACCCACGTAGAGACATGCATGCAACAGACCACCACCTATCCATCACCCAGCTTCAATCCCCAACCTATTAGCATGTCTGTTTTGTTCACTAAACCTCTTTCCCCACTTTATTTATTTTTGTGGGGGCCAAAATATTTCAAAGTGAATCCCAGGTGATACCTGATTTCTCCTGTGAATACTTCAGTATTAATAGTAGAACCCCTTACTCACCGCATACATACATCATATTCAGAGTCTGTACAGTCAACTCTCAATTTAATTAATGGACTATGGATTTAATGGACAACATTTCTGGTATGTCACATGTCATGAAAATTAACACCCTGTCGATTTTAAGATGCTTTTAACCAAGATTTGCTTATAATTAAAATAGTAGCTTATCTTTTTGTTATTGATTCAATTTTAAAAATATATATATTCCAGAGAGGAAGAGACAGGAAGATAGAAGCATCAATGATAAGAGAGAATCACTGATTGGCTGCCTCCTGCATGTCCCCTCCCCCTCACTAGAGATAGAGTCTACAACCCATGCATGTGCCCTGATCTGGAATCAAACCAGCGACCTTTAGGTGTATGGGACGATGCTCAGCCAACTGAGCCACACCAGGGTTCAATGGTATGTTTTTGTAGTTGGCTTGTTTGAAGCAAAAACCAAGGAGGCCTAGCCCCTGTATTAGTGACATGCTTCAGAAGGTCTTTAACCTATACCTGCACCGCTCTGCCCTTTTTATTCTATGCTCCCGATTTAGGGTGCAACATCTGGATATGGTGCTTCCTCTTGGTGTCATTTAACTGCACCTCTGCCTGATACATTCCCTGGAAACTAGTCAGTAGAGCAGCAGCTGATTAGATTAGGTACAACTTTGTGGAGGAAGAGCCCTCACAGGTGGTGCGTGACAACCCGAAGTGCCTGTGTGCCACTTTCAGTGATGTCATCTTTCTTAATTTTAAAAGTTCCCACTGAATAGGTACTTGGAATAAAAATACACGTCCTTGCCTTGACCGGTTTGGCTCAGTGGATAGAGCGTCGGCCTGTGGACTGAATAGTCCCAGGTTCAATTCTGGCCAAGGGCATGTATCTTGGTTGCGGGCACATCCCCAGTAGGGGGTGCACAGGGGGCAGCTGATCAATGTTTCTCTCTCATTGATGTTTCTAGCTCTCCATCCCTCTCCCTTCCTCTCTGTAAAAAATCAATAAAATATATTAAAAAAAAATAGGTGTCCTGGAGAAGTACGGACGATAAAAAATGACAGCCTTCCCTGGCACCCTATCTCCAGGTGAACCCGTGGTTGTCTGGTGTGTTCTTTCCAGACCCCCATCAATACACACACGGATACATTTCAGGTAAGAATGAAACCTGAGTCTTTAGTTTGGGTCTGAGGCTTGGCCCTACTATCTTCCTCTGTGGGTAACTATGGGCAGTTAAGACCCATGCCCTTTTTAGAGCCCCGATTCCTGCCCCATCTCATAGGGCTGCTCTGGGAAGTGACTTGAGATGCTGCTAGGGAGCTCGTGCACAGTTCCAAGAGCACAGGAAGGAATCGACAAAGGGCAGTGACAGTCTGGCAGGGCTGACAGACATGGGCAGGGACAACTACATCCAGGTGCGTTTATTATACAGTGGAGGTAGCAGGCAGTGCTATGGGAGACCAGAGCAAGAAAGAACTCTGGGAAGGTGGGGAAATTGAGCTGTGTCTTAAAGGTGGTGTGACTTACCAGCTAGAGATGGGAGGCAGGGTATTCTAGCCTGTGCGTAAGGCGGGTAAGGGAAATGAATGCAACATGCTGAGAATACGCTGAGAAACCTGGATTTTATCCTGTTAGTAATCAGTCATTAGTGAACACTGTAGTTCGTTATTAATTATGGGTATGCCCTAGCCAGTTTGGTTCACTGGATATAGCGTTGGCCTGGGGATTGAAGGGTTCCAGGTTCAATTCCAGTCAAGGGCATGTACCTTGGTTGGAGGCACATCCCCAGTAGGGGGTGTGCAGGCGGCAGCTGATCAATGCTTCTCTCTCATCGATGTTTCTAACTCCCTATCCCTCTCCCTTCCTCGCTGTAAAAAATCAATAAAATATATATTAAAAAAATAATTATGTGTAATATTGTAAAAATTAAGTTACAAAATATTTATTAAAACGTTTCTTATATACCATGTATTGGCTGGGCGGCAAAGGTATTTGTTGCGGGCCGCAAGTTTGACATGTTTGCTCTACAGCCCAAGGTTTGGTTCAAGTCACTTGTTTGACTCAAGTCACTCCCACAGGCTGGGTGACCTTAAATGGTTCCCCTTCCTTCCCAGGGCTGAGGTGGGTATGAGATGTGGACAGATCGTGAGTTAGAAACTAGACTGGGATCTGGGAAGCATAGTGTAACATTTTACTACAGGTCCAAGAAGGGAGTGTCCCATGTGTGAGTAAAGGGAAGAGAAGAGACCGTGGATGGAGGCAGGACCCAGAGCATG
>NW_006290768.1:762844-773279 GCF_000327345.1 Myotis davidii
GCGCTGAGAAACCTGGATTTTATCCCGTTAGCAATAAGGATTCCTGGAAGGGTACTAAGCAGGAGAGAAAGAATATGAGAGCTTTCCTTTAAGATCGCTTGGGGCCACCATAGTAGTGAGCCTGGAATAAAGACAGGCCCCCTGTGCAGCCTTTGGGGATGATCTGTTGGGATGGCGGGACTCTCAACTCACCTCAGTAATAGCCGACCTGGCCCAGCAGCCCGAGTCCTAGTTTAAGCTCCCCCTTCTTCCCCTCCATGTTCCCAGCTGGCAGGGCCGCAGGAAGGATAAGGAAACGGGGAGACAGTCTTCCTTCCTTCTAGGACTGACTTCATGGCCATGTTCGATGAGCCCCCAAAATGTCCAGAAGTAGGATGAGTCAGAACATGAGTCTCCCTGCAGGAATCACAACAATTGTTATTTATTGAAACTACCTCAGCCCCAAGCTTCACTACGCTTCAAAATCTACAAAGCAACTTCACAGCCATTCTTCGCACTAATCACAATTAATGAATACACATTTCGGACCTGCTGTCTTGGGCACTGCTGTGTCCTAGCCCAGCACTGGATGTCTGTTCACAGAGTACACGTGTCTCTAATAGAACCCTTGGGACAATGCTTCTGAGATTTCGGGTTATACTATGTCATCCCTAGGATTTGAGTCCAACTGTGTTGGTCTTCAAACTGTTGCTATTTCTATAATGGCAAGAGTTCTTCGACTTCCTTTTTTAATCATGACCCACAAAAACAAAGGCAATATATATATATATACACACACACACACACACACACACACACACTAGAGGCCCGGGGCACGAAATTCGTGTGTGTGTGTGTGTGTGTGTGGGGTGATGGTGTGCGTGTCCCTCAGCCCAGCCTGCACCCTCTCCAATCTGGGACCCCTTGAGGGTGGCCCGAAAACGGGCAGTAGGACATCCCTCTCACAATCGAGGACTGCTGGCTCCCACCACTCGCCTGCCTGCCTGCCTGATTGCCCCTAACCGCTTCTGCCTGCCAGCCTAATTGACACCTAACTGCTCCCCTGCCAGCCCAATTGCCACCAACTGCCCTCCTCAACAGGCTGTGGTCCCCCCCAACTGTCCTCCCCTGTCAGCCCGGTCACCCCCAACTGCCATCCCTTGCCAGCCTGGTCCCTCCCAACTGCCCTTCCCTGCAGGCCATCTTGTGTCCATGTGTGTTGGAGTGATGGTCAATTTGCACATTACCTCTTTATTATATAGGATATCATGACTGCTCATTCACACATACAAAAGTTTCATGAGATAATACTTAATCTTACACAGTTGCTTTTTACTTCATTAAAAAATAGCCCTAACCGGTTTGGCTCAGTTAGTTGCTTTTTACTTCATCAAAAAATAGCCATAACCGGTTTGGCTCAGTGAATAGAGCGTCGGCCTGCGGACTGAAGGGTCCCAGGTTCGATTCCGGTCAAGGGCATGTACCTTGGTTGCGGGCACATCCCCAGTAGGGGGTGTGCAGAAGGCAGCTGATCGATGTTTCTCTCTCATCGATGTTTCTAACTCTCTATCCCTCTTCCTTCCTCTCTGTAAAAAATCAATAAAATATATATTAAAAAAAATGATATGATCATTGCCCAGTGAGTTATTTTTATGACCCACAATATGCGAAACACTGTACCTGAGGGCTTTTTAGACGTTTGTAGACATTGAATTTCCTGAGGAGCGTGTAACCATGGAGCGCTGAAAACACTCCATATCGCAAAGCAGGATGACTCAATGACCCAGGCCCACAATTCTAGAGCCTCTAGGGCCACATGTGCTTTGAAATTCAGAAATTTTCAGATTTTAAAAAGGTGATGTATATTTACACAGTATATTTCATGAAAATCCCGGTGCGGTGTAGGACCAGCAGCATTTTGTTATTGAACACTTCAATATTTCTAGATCTCCAGCTTCTGAAAAAAACCTAGGAATTGGCTATGCTGAGTCGGCATACCACCAAGCTAGCTAGTTGGAGCTCATTTAAATCTACTCCCCCTTAAATGGGGCAAAGACTCCCTGATGTCCCTTAGTCCTGACCAGGCAGGTTCTCTCCTTTACCTGAGGCTTGAGACCTCTGTCTAGTTTCCAACTCATGATCTGTCCACATCTCCTACACCCTCAGCCCTAGGAAGGAAGGGGAACCACTCAAGGTCACCCAGCCTGTGGGAGTGACTTGAACCAAACCTTGCGCCCTAGAGCAAGCATGTCAAACTCGCGGACTGAAACGAGTATTTTTGCGGCCCAGCCAATATAACGGTATGTAATAAACGTTTTAAGAAAAATTTCATAACTTAATTTTTACAATATCCTGTTACACGTAATTATTAACAACGAACTACAACATTTGCTAATGACTAGTGACTATAATCTTGTTGCATTCATTTTCCTTATGCCTTACGCGCAGGCGTACCATTTCTCTCCACTAATACCAGCAGCGAATATTCTAGCAGCCGACTGCCATGTCATTAGTCTTGTACTGACATACTTAGTATGTGCAACAGAAAATGTTTCGCTTTTGGAGAACAAGAAAAATTGGTTTATTTGCGTGACACGTATTAATCTGTGCAGTTATTCAGTGTCTGATAAGATAATGTTCAAGAAAAATATTAATTTTTATTAAAATGTTCTATTATTTTATGTTAATGACTCATTTAGTTCAGCCCTTTGCATTCAGCATGTCTCTATCGAAATAAACCTACGTTTCTATGAAAATTGAAGCATTTGTTTTTTTTGCGGCCCCACAGACACTTCCACTGTGTTTATTTGGCCCGTGTTAGCCTTCGAGTTTGACACGCTTGCCCTAGGGCCTCGCTTCGCCTTAGTGTGGGACGACGGCCAGATCACCCACCCTCTCTGCACCTCAGTTCCCACACGTACAAAATGAGACGGACACAACGGATCCACGGTCCCTTCTCTGTAATTCTAAAAACCAGAACTTCATAAATTCGCAGCAAAACTTAAACCCAAATTGCCACGGGCTATGTACCGTCTTCCTTCCTTTCAGTGTGATTATTCACGCCTTTCCTGACAGGAATATTTGATTTCCACGAATTGCCCTAGATCCCGCTGAGGGCGGGGGGCTGTCTAATTATGAAATATACACCCTGTTTGCTTTGTAAAGTCTGATTTCCGAGACGACGCTCAGGTTATCCGATAAGACCGCGGAGGCTACCGGAGAAAAGGCGAGGACGGCAGGGCGCGTGGCACACAGGCCGCGCTCCCGCCAGCGTTCAACCCTTTCTCCCCCACCACCCCTGAAAAACGCCCACTCAGTCACCTCAAGATCCTGCGCAATTCTGCCAACGGCACCCCCTCCTGGTTCAGTGTCCTCACCCCAAAAGAAAATGAAATGGCATCGCTCCCCTCGCGGCTGCCGACGAGGGCTGGAAACGACTAGAACGAGAGCCGGGCCCGTAAGCCTTTACCTTCACCCACCGCCCGAGGCGACGCGCCGTTTGCCGTAGACGCCACAGGGGCATCCCATCTCCCTCAGGGAAGACGGCCCCCCACCCCAAACCCCGAGTCTCAGCGACCCCAGCCCGGCATCTCCTCACCTCGAGGTGGCGGTCCGCCGAGTTAACAGACGCGACTCCAGCCCGGGTGGAGCCGGAGACCCGAATCCCCTCACACCGGCCTCCTCACAGCCACTTCCGGTGCCGCGCGAATCTCGGAATTTCTCCACGCGGGACCCTCCGTGCCAGCGCGAGACCGCGTTTCCCAGAGGGCCGTGCTCGTCGGCCCGTCTCCGTCCACTTACCGGTCGGTAAGAGGTTCCCGCTATCGAAATCCGGCGGTGACTGGATTTAATAGCCCAGCTTTTATTCTGCTGAAGAACAATCTAATTAGCCTTCTGCTTTTCTAGAAGAAGGGGAGGCTTTTGATTTTTTTCAAGGAGACATCCCGACGGTTGCCATAGAAACACGTTAAGAAGTCTCGCGCCAGAGGCGAGAGAAATAAAGTGACGTCTGCTGATTGGCGGAAGCGCGCCTTGTAGTGCGGCACATGCGCAGTAGAACCAGGCAGCGTTCCAAAGAGGTGGGCCATCAGCTAATAGTTCCACCTCCTGCTTTGAGTCAGAGGGCTGGCCTGCCGCGAAGGCCTGTGGGAAATGTAGTTCGGTGGTAGGCGCACAGGCCGCGGGCAGTCGAGGGACAAGCAGCGCCTGCGCGGGCGCAGGCCTGCCTCAAGGCGGAGAATGCGCGCGCAGCGCCTTCCTCCCCGGCGGAAGTTTTCGGGGGGCCACTGAAAAGGTGAGTCCCGGTGCCCGAAGTGAGTCAGGTATTGGGTCTCCACTCGGCTCACCACGTCCAGAAGTGAGAGGAAGGCGAGGCTTAGCAGGGGAGAAAGTCCCCTGACGCGCTGTGCACAGTTCGGTCGTGGTGCCTGTGACGTCAGCAAGACCCTTTGTGAGAGGGGGAGGGGAGAGGGCCCGGGAGCGGGTCTGGGGACGAGAGAAGTTGTTTTGGTCACAACCTACTGTCGGCTCTGCGTGGTGGGCGTGGCTACAGCTTAGAAGGGTGGAGCTAATGAGAGGTTGACAGACGCCCCTCCCCCCGCCCTTTGGCACTACGTCACCCCTGGTTTCTGCTTAGGGCGGGGCTGAGGCGAGTCAGGGTCCCCAAACAACGGTCCCTCCTCTGCTAAGGTGGAGTCTAGCCTTCAGCTGTGCCATGTCTCAGATCCTTTCAGGAGGGACACACATCATATTTAACACATAGCAGATGTTGCGTAAATATTTGTGAAATAAATAAAGGAATGAGTGATAACGACTAGCCTGAGGATTGGGGCCTTGGGTTTCAGCTCTGAAGTAGCCATGTGACCTTGGGCAGGTGACGTCAGCACTCTCAGTCCCTTCTTTCTCCCATCCATAGTTATTGAGCGTTTACCATGGCCCTGTCTCCATCTGACCTATTAAATTAGGGGTGAGGGACCTTCATTCTGCTAAGGGCCATTTGAATATTTGTAACATCATTTGTGGGCCATGCAAAATTATCAACTTAAGAATTAGCCTGGCCCTAACCAATTTTGCTCAGTGGATAGAGCGTCGGCCTGCGGACTGAAGGGCCTCAGGTTCGATTCCGGTCAAGGGCATGTACCTTGGTTGCCAGCACATCCCCAGTAGGGGGCGTGCAGGAGGCAGCTGATAATGTTTCTAACTCTCTATCCCTCTCCCTTCCTCTTTGCAAAAAAATGAATAAAATATATTTTAAAAAACTTAAAAAAAAATTAGCCTGTTAGATTTGGTCCAACATTTAATCAACTCACCCCAGGTCCCTTGGAAGGGCCAGACCTTATACAGCCTGCTGGCCGGATGTCCGCCACCTGTATTAAATAGTTACTTGCTCATTTGTTTATCTGGTCCCTCCCCACCCTAGAGAGTGAGCTTTGTCAGGTGCAGAGCTGTGTTTCCATTGCTGCTGTATCCCCAGGGATTGGCACACATTAGGGGTTCAGTGAATAATTACTGAGTGAATGAATGAAACTAGGTCCCCAAACAACTGTCCCTCCTCTGCTAAGCCTTTAGCCATGCCCTGTCTTAGAACCTTTATATTAGAACCTTTAACTTTTGTTTCCCTACGTAATCCTGCAGAGTGTCAGTGTGTTAGTCAGACGAGGCTAGACCATGCTGCAGTAACAACAGCCCCCAAGTCTCAGTGGCTTACCCCAAGCACAAGTTTCTCACTAACACAGAGTCTGGAACAACGCTTCAGGGTAGCCATCTAGGCAGTTTTGGCTCCATTAACGCAAGGGCTTTGTTGTGTCATAAATCAGCGAGTGAGATACAAGACGCCTTAATGAGCCTATTAATTTGGAGTCATTTATTGCGAGTGGCCCAGAGGGAGGTGTCTCTTTCAGATCTCTGAGCAACACATATAGGAAGTTTCCCGTATTTATACTTTTCGAGCTTCTTTGTTCGCAGATATTACAAAGAGCTCTGTGTGAGTCATTGTTACAGTTTGTAATCTTGGATACATAAAGAACAAACATTTGGCATAAGAATATGGGAATTATTATCACTATTCGTCCATTACATTAGATGGCTAGCTTGCAAGGTCAGGCAGTTAAGTTTTTATCTTTTTCTATTATTCAAACTAAAACAGTTATTTTATAGAATAAGAGACTGTCTAAAAATGACAGAGTTTACAGGACTAGGGACTATCTAACAATAGCAGAGAAGTCAAACAGCAGTTTTATACAAGAGGGAGGTTACTGTGCTTCAGCTTCAGGTTTGCCGTGGCCTCAGAGAGAAGGAAGAAGTGGTGGTGATTCCTGTTGCGTAACAAAACCGCTTTTTTTTTTTTTTTTGAGACAATAGAAATACCCATTTCAGTGCTATGGCCGGGACAGTAAATTATGAAGTTGCACAACCAATCAGAATTACAGACTTCTTAGAAGCTAAGGGATATCTCTCTGGCCCGCCGTTTTTGCAGTCAGGTGGCTAGACTCCACCTCCTTCGTGGAAAATAACAGAAGGGCAGTTTTACGCCACGGCGTGGTTTCTGCTCTTCTGCAGACCTAGGGGAAAAGGAACCCTGTCTTCTAGCTGAGATTTCTTTCATTCGCTGTTTGGACAGCCTGTGTTTTTTCAGGGTGGGTCCTGGGATCCCATGAGGCAGCACCCAGAGGAAACAGGCCTGAGAGGCTCAGAACTAATGGTGTGGGAAGAAAAAAGGGAAAAATAGAAATATTAACAAATGGAATATTAGTGAAATGCATAGCATGACATGATAATAACGACCACAAACATAAAAGGCTCTCTGTGGGCCAGGTCCTGTTCTCAGCACTTGGAATAACTCTGTTCACTTAGGCCTCAGCAGCCACTCTGTCAGGTAGAGTGGAAGCACCATTTTACTGTTGGGCAAACAGGCGCAGGGAGGTTAAGTTAGGTGCCTAGCACACTGCAGATCTGGAACTCACATCCAGGTAGCCGGGGACTAGAGCCTGTGGCTTTATTTTTTTATTTATTTAGATATACAGTATTTTATTTTATTTTTATTTTTTTATTTTAAATATATTTTATTGATTTCAGAGAGGAAGAGACAAATAGTTAGAAACATCGATGAGAGAGAAACATCGATCAGCCGCCTCCTGCACATCTCCTCCTGGGGATGTGCCTGCAACCCAGGTACATGCCCTTGACCGGAATCGAACCTGGGACCTTTCAGTCCGCAGGCCGACGCTCTATCCACTGAGCCAAACCGGCTAGGGCTAGAACCTGTGATTTTAAAGAACTCTGTTTTGCAATTGCAACGGAGACCAACTTTTACAGTAAATAAAGGAAGAGCATTTGATTAGACTAAGCCAGACACAGAAATATTGCAAGATCTCACTTATACGTGGAATCTAAAAGGAATTCCAATTCATACCGACAGAGAATAGAACAGTGGTTACCGGAGGCTGTAGGATAAATGGGGAGATATTGATGAAAGGGTATACACACTTCTTGTTATAAGGTGAATAAGTTCTGAGACCTAATGTATGGCATGGTGACTGTAGTAAATAATAATGTATTTTGTACTTGAAATTGGCTAAGAGTATCTTCAGTGTTCTTACCACACACACATACACACACACACGCACACACACATAACTATGGGAAGTGATGGATACATTGATTAGTTTGATTATGGTAATCATTTCACAATGTACATATACCAAAATATCACATATACCATAAACATACAACTTTTAATTGCCACAAATAGGTAAAAGGGGAAGAACTTTCTCTTACACGGTGAAATGAAACCACAAGCCCGAGTTTATTTTGACTTCTATTTTCATAATCCCGTTTATAATTGGTACTGTACACTGAGTCGTAGGATAAAGAATAAATAAGATCATTTTTTCTTTAGCTATTTAAAATATATTCATTTGAAACGTCTACTGCACTGTCATCCTTGCCGATTGTCTCCTCACTTATTAACTAGTTTAATCCTGCTCTTATGGACTGAACTGTCCCTGTAAAAATTTGTGTGTGGAAACCTAAAGCCCAAATACCTCAGAATGTGACCATATTTGGAGATAGCGCCTTTAAAGAGATAATTAACACATTGCGGACCAGTAGTTTTATTGCTAGCTTTACCCAGTGGCCAGATAAGTTCCTATTGAACGAGTACAAAAAAACCCATTTTACATAAATGTTAAAGGCACGCTTTAAAATTAAATACCCATTGCATGTTGAAGTTACTTATTACATGTTCTTACAAGCTAATATCTTTTTAAAGTATGATACTTTATGAAGCGAGAATTCTCGTGATCCGCCCGCAGTGTGTTCAGTTAAAATGGGGTTGTTAGGGTGGGCCTGCTGTGGTCTGAATGTTTGGGTCCCTCCAAAATACACAGGTTGAAATTCTAATGCCCAGTGTGATGGTATGAGGAGGTGGGACCTTGGGAGGGATTAAGCCATGAGGGTGGAGCCCTCATGAGTGAGATTAATATTCTGTGAATGAGATCCCAGAGAGCCCCCTACCCCTTCCACTGCATGAGGACACAGCAAGGAGTTGTCAGTCTGCAACCCAGAAGAGGGTCCAGAACTGTGAGAAATAAGTTCCTGTCGTTTATTAGCCACCCAGCCTGTGATACGTTTTTTAAAAAATATATATTTTATTGATTTTTTTTTACAGAGAGGAAGGGAGAGGGATAGAGAGTTAGAAACATCAATGAGAGAAACATCAACCAGCTGCCTCCTGCACACTCCCTACTGGGGATGTGCCCGCAACCAAGGTACATGCCCTTGACCGGAATTGAACCTGGGACCCCTGAGTCCGCAGGCTGACACTCTACCCTCTGAGCCAAACCGGTCAGGGTGGTGTGATACATTATTATAGGAGCCCAGACAGACTGAGGCAGGGCCCTAACCCAATATGACGGGTGTCCTTATAAGAAGATGAGACTAGGACACAGACGGAGGGACAACCATGTGAGGACACAGTGAGAAGGCAGCCATCTGCCAACCAAGGAGGGAGACCCTCAGAGGAAACCACATTGGTTGGTGCCTCCATCTCTGACGTCTAGGCTCCAAAACTGTGTAGAAAATAAATTCCTGTTGTTGAAGTCACCCTGTCTGTGGTATTTCTTTATGGCAGCCTTGGGAAATGACTACACCGTCATATCTTCATTGGTGGGAGGCTCTATGTGTGAGTTTGGTTTTGATTTTTAAAGTATTAGGAAATATTCCAGAGATACGTAAGGCTTAGAGGAAAATGCAGCCAGCACCTGTTGTCTCACTAAATTAGTCAGGAGAGGATAGGTTGGGCTGCAGTAACAAATAAACCCGAGATCTTGGTGGCTCAATACAACATTAGTTTATTTGCTGATCGCATGCTTCCCTTGTGGACCAGGCAGCCCTCCTTCATCGCTTAGCTGTATCATTTGGAGGGTGTGTCCTCCAGGGCCATCCCTGCAGGGGAGGGGAAGCCCAAAGAGGTACTCAGGCTCTGAACTGCCTCAGCCAGAAAATGACTCCCACTTATACGCCATTGGCCAGAACTAGTCATGTGGCCCCAATCTAACTGCAAGGGACCCTGGGAAGTGTAGGCGATCGTGTGGGTATTTGGTGAGCAGTGGCTCTCTCCCTCAGTGCTTCTGTGATTAGAGCCGTGCTCCTAGGTAATTTTTATTGACTTCAAGACAGCCTCATGTGGTGTTTTTTTTTTTTTTTATTGCTTAAAGTATTACAAAGGGTATTACATGTGTCTCCTTTTCAGCCTCATGTTTTCGATGAGGTCTGCAGTTTCGGCTTTGTCCCTTTGCCCTGGGCCAGTAGAGACAGATGGCTGGAGGCTGAGCACAGTGGGCGGGAGCTCACGTTAGGAGTGGCCACTTCCTGAGAGCATATATTCCCTGAGTGATTGCTTTTCTTACTTTTGCAATCCTGTCACCATAAGGAACTTGGCAGCGAATTCAGTTTCTCTTTCACCTTCCTGTTCCCTCCCGCACACTTCTGTTTTCTAGCATGAACACCTTCTGTCCGGACTGTGGCAAAAATATCCAAACAGCGTTCAGATTCTGCCCTTACTGCGGAAAGTCTTTGTCGACGGAGGAGCCTGAGGGGTCCCAGACCTCTGTCAGACCGCTTTCGTCATCCTTCCGAGGTAAGGGCCAGGGCCTTGAGCTTCCCCCTGGCGGGGTGGGGGAGGGGCCTGTGTTCAGGCCTTTGGGAGGGAGCACTGTCTTTGCAGTCTGGCCCGGCCTTGACCCTGGAGAAGCCCAGAGCTCAGGCTCTCTCTTGACTCAGTTTCTGGGCATCTTCTCAGTCTCTTGGCTTTATCCCGCCTCTCTTGTCTCCAGCCTGGACTCCTCCACTGGAACCCAGATTCATGCATGTCAGACCGTTTGCTCGACACCGATTAGATGTTCATGCACATCTGTCTCTGCATGTCCAGAACTGAGCTCCTGCTGTGACTGCCCCC
>NW_006290768.1:773301-776439 GCF_000327345.1 Myotis davidii
ACTTCCCCGTCATGGTAAATGGCAACTCTGTTTATCTAGTTTCTCAGAGCCGACCACGGAGTCATCCTGAGTCCCCTCTCCCTCCCACCCACAGTTTTAACCCTCTGGCACATCTTGTCTGTTGAAAATCAGTGCCGAATCAGACCACTTCCTGCCGCCTCCTCTGCCGCCACCCTGGTCCATCCCACCCTCGCCGGTCACTAATATTGTTGAAGAAACCGTCCCCTGGTCCCCCATCTCTCTCCTCTACGGTTTTCTACGTGGCAGCCTGACAGATCCCGTTAAAACAGAGTCAGACCCTGCCCTTCCTCTCCTCAGCACCCTCCCAGGTTAGGTCTGACATGATCAGGTCCCCATGTTCTCCCAGCTCCTCTCCAAAACGTCTTCTTGTTGCGTATGCATCTCCTCCCTCTTCCTCCACACCTCAGGCAGCCTGGGCCTCTGAGCCATTGCACTTGCTGTTCCCTCTGTTCTTCCCACTCTCCCACTTCCTTCAGGTCTTTAGTCAGTAGTTGCCTTCTCAGAAAGGCCTTTCCCAACATGTGTAATTAAAAATCACACCCTCTTGCCCTAGCCAGTTTGGCTCAGTGGATAGAGCGTCGGCTTACGGACTGAAGGGTCCCGGGTTTGATTCTGGTCAAGGGCACATGCCCCGATGCCCGGGTTGCGGGTTCAGTCCCCAGTGGGGGGCGTGGAGGAGGCAGCCGATCAATGATTCTCTCTCATCGTTAATGTTTCTATTTCTCTCTCCCTCTTCCTTCCTCTCTGAAATCAATAAAAATATTTTTTAAAAACACACAAGAAAATTGGTTTTTTAAAAAAAATCACACCTTCTCTGCCTGGCTGGTGTGGCTCAGTGTCACATGCCTGGTCAGGGCACAAGCCCAGGTTGCAAACTCCATCCCCAGTGTGGGGCCTGCAGGAGACAGCCGATCAGCGATTAACTCTCATCATTGATGTTTCTATCTCTCTTCCTCTTCCTTCCTCTCTGAAATAAATAAAAATATATTTAAAAGTCAAATAAAATCACACCTTCCCTACATATGACACTCCCTACCCCCTGCCCCTGCTTTATATTGCCTTTTGGTGCTTGTAGTATCAACTCTATTGAATGCAGTATTTTACTTATTTCCATTGCTTCTCATCTTTGTCTCCCTAAGGGCAGGAATTCATTGTAGTTTGTAAGCTGTGTTGACTGGTTTGTTTGCACAGCACTCAGGACCATCCCTGGCACAATCTTATTGACTGGCTGATTAAATGGGTCCTGCCCAGTGGAAAGTCCACACACAGATCCTGGTCGATTGAGATGTATACGTGCTTACCTGGAAGCCACCAAAGGGAGTTGGCATACGTGGCAGAAAGTTCAGCAGCACTCGTTGTATCATTTGGGATTGTGTTTGGCTGCCAGTATCAGAAAATGCTACTTCAAAAGTAGAAACAAATGAATGGATTTATTTTTCTTATTAAAATAAGTCTGGCCTGGCCAGTATTTCTCAATACTTAAACGTTGACCCATGAACCAGGAGATCTCAGTTCGATTCCCAGCACATGCCCGGGTTTTGAGCTCACTCCTTAGTGGGGGATGTACAGGAGGCAGCTGATCGATGATGATTCTCTCTCATCATTGAGGTTTCTGTCTCTCTCCCTCTCTCTCTCTCTGAAATCAGTAAAAACATATATTTTATTGTTAAATTCTCACCCAAGGATATTTTTCCATTGATTTTTTATTTTTATTTTTTAGAGAGAGTGGAAGGGAAGGGGAAAGAGATAGAGAAACATCGATGTGAGAAAGACACATCAATTAGTTGCCTCCCGCACACACCCCAACCAGGGCCAGGGTTCGAGCCTGCACTCAAGGTACATGCCCTTGACAGAAATCTAACCCAGGACCCTTCAGTCCATAGGCTGATACTCTATGCATTAAGCCAAACTGGCTAGGGCTAAAATCATATTTATTTTTAAAATATATTCTTACTGATTCCAGAGAGGAAGGGAGAGGGAGAGAGAGAGAGAAACATCAATGATGAGAGAAAATCATTGATCGGCTGCCTCCTGCATGCCCCCCACTGGGTATCAAACCTGCAACCCTGGGCATGTACCCTGACCGGCAATTGAACCGTGACCCCCTGGTTCATAGGTCGATGCTCAACCACTGAGCCATGCCGGCCCGGCAAGAATATCTCTTTTTAAAACAAAGGGCTGCCCTGGCCAGTGTGGCTCAGTTGGTTGGAGCCTTATCCCATACACCCAAAGGTCACGAGTTCAATTCCTGGTCAGGGCACATACTTAGCTTGTGAGTTCCGTCCCCAGTTAGGGTATGTGCGAGACACAACCAATGGATGTTTCTCTCTCTTTTCCTCTCTCTAAAGCTAATAAACATAGCCTCAGGTCAGGATTAAAGAAAACGAAGGGTTGAGTTGAAAGAGAATTCCATAGGAGTGAGAAACAATGAGAAAGCAGATCCACAGGCTGAGCAAGTGCTGCAGGTGGTGTTGGTCCTGGGCTGTTTGGTGGCCTCCAGCCTGGGTTTTAATGGGCTACAGGAGACAAAGCTGAGAGCCTGAGAAGCATGGGAGGTAAGGTTGGAGACCTCTAAAATCTAGGACTCCTCAGTAGGTAAACTAGAACAAAAATTTTTCACACAGGAATTTGGTGGTGACAGTTGTCTGTCTCACCCTGGTTGTGGATGAAAAAAAAAAGGCGGGATGTCCTATCTAAGAATTTCTAGCCAAGAACTTGCATCCTCACCAGTTTGGGGGCCAGCATTCATACGGAACTGTGCAGCCCCAAGAAAACCCACGGGGAAAAGTTAGCGTAAAGTGAGTGATGAGGTGTGGATGCCCCTCCCCAACCGAGGCATGTCTTTTTGTGGAGCACCCTTTAAAGATTGACCTGAGAGAATTCCCACGGGTATGTGAGCTTTCAACCAATCAGAAGATACCAGGAAACAAGCCACAGAATCAGACCTGCGCTGACCAGACACCTTGGAATTAACAGATGAGGCTACGTGCAGAACACTTTTTTATTTTATTTAAATCTTTATTGTTCAGATTATTACATTTGTTCCTCTTTTTCCCCCCATAATTCCCCTCCTCCCAGTTCCCGCCCCCCCCCCCCCCTCCCTCCCCCCCCCCCCTC
>NW_006290768.1:777574-780933 GCF_000327345.1 Myotis davidii
GTCCCGCTTCTCCCGTTTGAGTCTGTGCCCCTAAAGACTCGCCCGGATCTGGAGCTCAGAGTCTGCGACTCCCTCCCGATTGAAAACGCCAACCGCGCCCTCTGCCGCCAGCCCGCTCCGCGCACTCCGCACCTCAGAATTTGACTTCGGCACTGCGCCTCCTCTGAGTGTCCGTATGCGTTACTCTCTCCTCCTAGTTGTAGGACTTCCACTCAGCCAGCGTTCCTGTGGTTCTGGATGGTGTCCGTTCCGTCTTTTAGTTTCACTTTTGAAGTGGTTGTTCAAGGCAGCAAACTCCGGCGTTAACCTATGCCGCCATCTTGGTTCCCTGTACACATCCAGAACACCTTTAATGTGTTTAAAGAAATAAAGGAAGAAGTTAAAAATAAAACGAAGGAACAAAAGCTAGTTAGATTTGATCTGGCAGACCTGGGAAAGAGCCAACGAACACCTATGATGATGAAAACGAATCTCACGGCAATCAGAAACTCATCGGATTGTTGACACTGCAGACCAGACAAAGCGGGAGAGAGAATTGTGAACTAGAAGATAGATCCGGGGAAATTACCTAAAAGACAGAAGAGAGTGACAGAGTGATACAAGAGAGACCAAGCCCCCTGAAGAAGCAGCAAGACCTGGCCGTGAGGGTCGAAGGGAAGAGAGTGGTTGACTCTGAACTTGGGCTTCTGGTTTCATGTTCCCTGGGAAGGGCCTTCGTAATCCCAGTTTGCATTCGGTCCTCCTTTCCCTAGGCTCCAGGAGAAAGAACTCCAGCTATGAATCCTCTCCCAAGAGAGTGAAGTGGTCCAGCTGTAGCACGTCTTCCTCATCTGTCTTGTCAAACTGCAAGAGTTCTGGGTCTCAAGATACCTTGAGTCCCAAAGGTATTAATACCTTGAAGCCCAAAGGTGAGTTTTAGGATCGATCTGGCCTGACTCGGGATGGGTTAAGGCGGGTCATCGGACAGTGTTTGGGTGCCCGGGCATCACTCACACCTGCCTGGACCCTTATCCCAGCCTCCAGGCTCCCCCTCCAGAGTTGACCCCCTCCCTCCCTGCTCACAGTCACATGCTCTTCCCGTTGCCCCACAGTCTCACCTCTTCAACCTGGCACCTGAGGCTCGGAGAGGCTGGTTCCTGTCTTAGCTCTCACCACAGCCCTGTGCGCGGAAAACGTACTTTCTGGAGGTGCTGTCTAGGGCCTCAGCCTCTGGTCTCTGCCTGTCTGTTCCCTCAGCAGGGCACGCTCCCTGCTTTGCTGGCGCGCGGCCACTTCCCCAGCACGGGGTCAGGTCTCCAGGAAGCCTTTTCCGAGCAACACAGGCTGGGTCAAGGCCATCTCCTCTCCCTCAGACCCTCTGCGCTCTCCGTCTGCGCCCCCACAGTGCCAGTGCCAGTCATTTGAGCGCAAGTCCCCTCTAGGCTCTCAAGGCAGCCAGTGGGTAAAGGAGGCGTGAGGACCGCAAGCCGGTCTCCTCCCTCCCAGGCCCTGAGATCTGAAGTCGCAGCCCGCGGCGTCTCCTCTTTGTCCCTTGTTATCCTGTAGGCCCCACCACCTCTTGTGCTTTGGGTAGATGGTAGGTGGGAGGGATGGGGATGTTCGTATTTTTTCCTGTGTCCATGTCCAGCTGATTCCGTTTCCTCCTCACCATGCCACCCCATTCTCTTGCCAGCCTGGGAGCCAGTCAAGGGCAGGGCCTCAGCCTAACAAATGTTTTATACTTGGCACAAGGCCAGGTCCTGTCTCGGGATGTTTTTGGTTGCGTGTCTAGAATGTCTATTTCCCCCTGGCAAGTTCTGTTCATTCATCAGGACCAAACTCCAATGCCCCCTCCTCCTGGAAGCCTTCCCTGACTTCTCCAGGCACAGTCAATCTCCTTTTCATATCTCTCTGTACTGCCTTGCCTGACGGGCTGTGTCCAGGTTAGACTCCCCACCCAAGTAGGGGCTCTGGTGGGAGGGGCCCAGGTCTGACTCATGTCTGGGTCCCCAGCTCTGTCACAAAGACCTGACCCATGAGAGGTTTCAGGAACCATTTTTGTTGTTGTTTTTCATTGAACAAATGAGTAAATGAACAGAACTATGGTTATTGTCTCATTATTCATTCAACTTTTCTCCCCTGGATTTTCCTTTATTCTGGCCATCCTGCTGTAGGGGGCAGTCCTCTAACCCCCAAAAGCAGCCCGCAGATGAAGAAGAAAAGCCCTCAGACACTGAAGCGGAGGCGTATGACCATCTCCCTTGAGGCTTTGCCCACGGGGACAGTGCTGATGGACAAGAATGGACGACACTGGAAGCTGGGATCCCTGCAGACCAGAGACGACCAGGGCATTTTCTATGAAGGTACACTCTGCTTACAAGTGGGCAGGTGCTGGGCTGGGCCCGGCCATCTTGGAACCCGGGCAGAAGGAGGGGGAACCCCTTTCTGAGAATGAAAATGGAAGCCATAGCCCAGCTGCACACCTGCCTCCAGGCAAAGTTCTCTTAGACATGGGACCACAAACTGCCCACTCACAGGGGCCACGCCGGTGGAGTAAATGCGTGCAGGAGGCAGGGAGTAAGGCAGTGGGTGTGGTGGCGACTGGCCAGCTGGAGACCGGAATTCTTCAGCTCCACCTGCTGTAGTCACGTGGGAACGCAGGCCCGTGATAAGAACAGGGGTAAGAACAGTGATGAATCTCTACCCTGCAGAGATATAACGTCCCCCCAGCCCCACCCATATTTGGTTCGAATGTTAAGACTGATGATGCCACACACCAGGAGGATATGAAAGGTTTATTGCTTGCATGGTTGTCTGGGAGGAGCAGGTCTGAAATGTCCTGCGATCGCCAGGAAAGGCACCGGGCCTGGGTGTTTATTGTGGTTAATGGTGGAGCTGAGGTGAGAGTTCCCACACCGGCCATGGCCTCCCATGGTTTGCCTCTCCCCCCAGCACCGAAGGAGGGAACCTCAGCTCTCTCGTCAGCTCGTGCAGATGCCGGGCGGGAGGGAAGAGGCAGGGCCGGACTCAAAAGCTGTCGTCAAACATCCAAAAATGGCCACCTTGGCCCTAGCTGGTTTGGCTCAGTGGATAGAGTGTCAGCCTGAAGACTAAAGGGTCCTGGGTTCGATTCTGGTCAAGGGCACATGTCTGGCTTGCGGACTCGATCCCCAGTAGTGGGCATGCAGGAGGCAGCCAATCAATGATTATCTCTCATCATTGATGTTTCTATTTCTCCCATATTCTCCCTTCCTCTCTGAAATCAATAAAAATATTTTTTTAAAAATCTTAACCCTTAAGATCAACATGGTGCTGTTATAAAACCCAAGAGGAGAAAGTTTAAAGATGGTAAAAGTAATTAATAATGATAAAATTCTGGA
>NW_006290768.1:780967-786762 GCF_000327345.1 Myotis davidii
TGCAAGAGGCAGCTGATCGATGTTTCTCTCTCATCGATGTTTCTAACTCTCTATCTCTCTCCCTTCCTCTCTGTAAAAAATCAATAAAATATATTTAAAAAAAAAATGGACACTTTGTTACAACGAAGAAAATAACTGCTGGAAGTGTAAGTAATTATCACCCTAACATTTACTGAATACTTACTCAAAGCCAGACCCTGTGCTTAGCACTTCATGCAGTTCTGGCGTGGGGGGTCATGCTTTCTTTTAGTTGAGATAAAATTCATACAACATAAAAATTCACCATTTGAAAATCTACCATTCAGTGGGTTTTAGTATAATCACAGTGTTATATACTATCACCACGATCTAATTCCTGAACATTTCCATCACCCCAAAAGGAAGCCCCGGACCTTTTATTTTTTAATATATTTTTATTGATGTCAGAGAGGAAGGGAGAGGGAGAGAGAGATAGAAACATCAATGATGAGAGAATCATTGATCGGCTGCCTCCTGCATGCCCCTTACTGGGGATGGAGTCTGCAACCCGGGCATGTGCCCTGACTGGGAATCGAACCGGGGACCCTTCAGGCCAACTCTCTATCCACTGAGCCAAACCGGTCAGGGCAGCCCCATACCTTTTAGCAGTCACTCTTATCTCCCCCTTTCCATCCCAGGGATCCACTAATCTATTCTTTTCTCTGGATTTGCCCGTTCTGGACATGCCAGACAAATGGAGGGATATGCTGTGTAGCCTTTGGTGTCTGGCTCATTCCCCTTAGCATGATGTTTTCACGGCCCGTCATGTCGTAGCGTGGGCCAATGCTTCTTTCCGCTCCGTGGCTGCGCAGCATTCCAGGGTGTGTGTATTAGCACATTTGGTTCATCCGTTTATCAGTGGGCGGGCGTTTGGGTCGTTTCCACTTCTGGCTGTGGTGTCAGCATTTGTGTACAGGCCTATACGCTAACAGGTTTGCTTCATGTAGCCGACCCTTGGGATCCGCAGGTAGCTTCCCGGATCCCCTGCGGGTACCAAAGTTGGAGGATACTCAAATGCCTCATATAAAATAGCGTAGCGTTCACGTGTAACCTGTGCACATCCTCCCATAACCATCTCTAAATCTCCTGCCTAGTACAGTGTAAGTGCTGAGTAAATTCATACTGCATTATTTAGGGAATAACGACAAGGAAAAAACATCCGTACATGCTCGGTACAGACCATCCTCGCCTCACTGCATAATACACTCAGCAATAATATAACTCCCTATCCCTCATCCCACCCTGCAAACGTTCTCAGTCAGCAGTTAGTTGGATCCACAGATGCAGAACCCGCCAATGCAGAGGGCCAATGTACTTCTTAACGCACCTGATTCTTACAACAGTCTGAGGACATCAGCACTGTCCTTATCCCCATTCTATAGACGAGGAAAACGAATCCCAGAGATGGGAATAACTAGCCAGCGTCTGGCTCCGGAAATCTGACAACCAGGCTGACGAAGGAAGGGTGGGCACGAAGGGAGAAAAAGAGGGAGGACGCAGAGAGCCTGCTGGGACAACCGGCGATGGCTCAGTTCACGGGTTGTAGGATGAGCTAGGCCCGGGCCGGGGCAGCTCTGCTCCTCACGAGCTGTGGCCTGGCACAAAGCCTCCCTTGTGGCGCGGCCTTGCTAAGGTTTAGCTTTCACATCTCATCTGTCAGGTGGCGCTAACAACGGCAGCAACAGTAATAATATATTAGTAGACCTGCTTGCTAGGGCTGTCCTGAGTGTTAAAGGAAAGGGTGTGTGTAAAGCACACACTTAGCACAGGGCCGGAGACGTTGCAGGGTTTACAGTGATGCAGAATGGGGCAGCACGCAAAGTGCTTATGAGAAAGTGCCAGGGATCAGTACCCGGGGAGGGGGGAGGAAGGAGGGGTTGTTGCAGAGGCCTCGGTGCAGCCTGAGCTGGCCCCTGGGGGCTCCGGGGCAGAGGTGGTCCTTCATCAGGTCCCATGCCAGGCCAGCAGGGCTGGGCCTTTAGATCCCCGTGACCAGCCTATGGGCCGCCCTGGATCTGCAGCTGAGGGATCCCTGAGGGGCTGAAGGCTGCCCATGATGAGTGGGGTGGGGCTGGGCTAAGGCAACAAGTCCTCCTGGAAGGGGAGCTGCCTCCCTCACATGGCACTTACCCCTACATGTAGACAAAGGCAGAGAGTTTGTCAGGGTCCCCAGGACCACCTAGGTTCAGGGACGCACTAGGACAGCAGTTCTCAACCTGTAGCCCTTTAAATACAGTTCCTCATGTGGTGACCCAACCATAACATTATTTTCATTGCTACTTCATAACTGTCATGTTGCTACTGTTATGAATCGTCATGTAAACATCTGATATGCAGGATGGCCTTAGGCGACCCCTGTGAAAGGGTCGTTCGACCGCCAAAGGGGTCGCGACCCACAGGCTGAGAACCGCTGCTCTAGGAGGGCCACAGGCCTCTCACGCCGAGATCCATCACAGGGAGAGGACCAGCAGTCGGCAAAGGGAGGCCACCCAGCGCAACGTCAGGGCCCGTTCCCCGTGGAGTCCCACATGCGCACTGAGGCGGACAGCACGTGTGGCCTGGTGTTGACCCGGGACACTCATTAGAGAGACGGCACCAGGGTTTATATTGGGGCTGTCATGGAGGCCCCCTGCTGGACACACCACCAGTCCAGACACTGCAGGAAAGCCGGTGCTCAGCACAGGTGTGGGCACAGGGAGCCCCTCTGACTGGGTACAGAGTGGGACCCTCCCGACATCCAGCGAGGGGCGCCCTGCAGCAGGCTTTTCCAAGGAGAGCAGTCTGAGAGCTGCTGTGTTCATAACCCTTTCATAGCTGGGTAGCCCCAGAGAGAAGGAGGCAGAGAAAAGGAAGTTGTCTGAAAACACGGAGGAGCAGCTCTTGGAAACCGAGGATGCGCTGGGCCCCGTGGGAACCAGGGAACCAGCGCTGCTGCCTGTCCCTGGGAAGTTTGCGGACGCTGCGCTCACTCTCCCTGTGGATCAAGCATGACAGACGCGCAGCGAGCCGGCTGCAGGCGGGCGGCGAGTTTGACATGCTGGCTGTAGGTCATAACCTCACTCATTTTGTCCGTCTACAGCTGAGTCTGTCTCCGCCTCCGATTCGAGTGCCCAGAAACAAAGATTCACGCTGAAACTAGTGAGTGGGCCTGGGGGCGTTCCCTGGGCCGGGGAGGGACGCGCTGAGGGAGGGTCTGGGGCTTTGGCAAGTGCACCCTGGATCTCCAAGCCTCTCTGTGGGCTGGGGCAGGCAGGAGAGCCAGGGGCAGTGGGCCTGGGCCGGGCCTCAGGTTCTTCATCTCCCAGGGCCCTCCGAGGCCCTGCCTCTCACACTTCCCAGCTCTGCGATCCGGGCTTCCCCAGGGAATCCCTCTCTGAGATGACTCTCCTCACCTGGGAGGTGGAGCCAGGAATAGCCAGGTCAGGTGGCCCGTCTGCCCGCTACTGCCTGCCTCACAGCTGTATTTACTGAGCACCAACCATAATATGAAACCGTGCTGGGTGTTGGGGCTCAGCAGAGAACCAATCAGATGGGGTGCCTGTGCTGAGGAGTCAGGGAGGTCATGCCTGACCTTTTAGAACACAGGAAACACGCACTCGAGGGGCCAGAAAGAAAAAAATAAACGGAGGAAGTGAGAGCAGCCAGGCCAGTCACGTCATTCCGCCTGGAGGAGGCGCCTAGTAAAGGGCATGGGTGGGTCGGGCCCCACCACCTTCCCTGATGCCGGGATTGCTTGTTAGTCCTCACCTGAGGGTATTTTTCTATTGATTTTTAGAGAGAGTGGAAGGGAGGGGCAGGGGGCGGGGGAAGGGGGCAATATTGATGTGAGAAAGACACATCGATTGGTTGAGGGAATATTGATGTGAGAAAGACACATGGATTGGTTGCCTCCCGCACACACCCCAACCAGGGCTGGGGAACAAACCTGTAACCCAGGTACGCGCCCTTGACCGGGACTCAAACCCCAGACCCTGTGTGCTCTGTGTTTATGAGGAAGTGCCCAGGGATCAGTACCTGGGGAGGCGAGAGGAACCTCCAAGTCTCCCCTGAGCCACACCGGCCAGGGCGCGAGTGCTGGGATCCTGGGTGACTTTTATTTCTTCATATTTTCTTACCTATTCTCACCCCCCGGGAAAACTGGGGCAGCTGGATTGGGTCCCTCTTTTGCCCTAGATGGATGGAGGCCATGTGAGTGGTTTAGAGCGAGGGTTCCGGAGCCAGGCTCACAGATAAGTAATAGCGCCTGCTTGGTGAGCGCCTGTTCCGTGCCCGACTCTGGGCTGAGCGTTTCCAAGCAAGCCTGTGGGGTAGTTACCTTGTTCCCCAGGGAATCCAGCACTCACGATTCTTTGTTCACAGCTGTATCTCCAGTGCCCAGAACAATACTCAGCACATAGTAGGTGCTTTATAGAAAGAAAGGGAGGGAGGGTTCTGAAACGACTTCTCTTTGACCCTATGCTCTTATGAAATCAGTTGTACTGGTTGTATTTAAACAATATATTTGGTTTTACTGCTGGGGGAAAATGACCCAGTATTAACAGTGGTCTTAGCAAACGTACTATTTTATTCTCTTTCACTTAGAAGTCTGGGACAGTGGTCCAGGGCTGATATGACGGTTCCATAACCAAGGGGCCCAGTTTCCTTCTCTCTTGTTGCTCCAGCATCCTCAGCCCATAACCTCCATCTGTGGGCTGAAATGGCTGCTCCCGCTCCCGCTGTCCGTATGCATTCCAGCCACAGGGACAGAGAGGAAGGAGAGAGCCTGCCCAGCCCATTGAGGGCATAGCCCGGGAGCTGCCCACATCGCTTTTGCTCACCTCCCCGTTGGCCAGAACTTGCCCTGTGGTCCTTCCTCACTTCAGCGGAGGCTCAGGAATCTAGTCTCCAGCGGAAGGCCGTGTCTGGGGAAAACTTACAGGTCCCATCATAAAAGAAAGGAAAGGAACCTGGGCGATGGGCGGTCACCTGAAGTCTCCGATTCAGGTCCTCGTGTGGCACCCTGGGGACTTGCCGGGAACCTGAGTTGTTGCTGCCATTACCCTTGGGTAACACTTGGCCAGCAGTGGTGACCTGGGACCCCTTGTCTAAGAGGTTCCAGGGTGACAGCCTCCTCCCCTGCGCCCTACTAGGATGCCAAGGATGGGCGCTTGTTCAATGAGCAGAACTTCTTCCTGCGGGCCGCCAAGCTTTCGCAAGGTATGCTGCAGGGAGCGGGCAAGGGGCAGACCTGGAGGTACCAGCTTGGTTGGAACACCTGGCTTCTCCCTGAAGGTGTGGGGAGGGTGGGGCTTAAACGGAAGGCCCTGTCACCCCTCAGTCCTCAGGCCTCACAGGGCAGACAACATGGGTGGAGGCCAGCTCATGCCAGCTCTTGAGAGCTGAGTGTTAAAATTTCAAAATTAGTTCAAGCCAGTTGTTAAACATAGCCCTTTTTAAAATTAATCACATCAACTAACAATACAATAAATTAAATTAAGAAGAAGGGTAATAAATACTCAAAACTCATCACTTCACAATTATTTGTCTGCATTTCTGTAATCTACACCCTTGAGGTTGTTTATATCCTTGTACCTGGATGTGAGACCAGCACATAACTGTGTGCTGCTAGGAATCCCTTCCCATCTCCACGTTCTGTGACCGTGGTGGGAGTATTTACACCATAGAAATTGGCCAACAGTACAAACCAGGGCTCTTTTCCCCTGGACAGCCAGCCATCAAACTGTTATCAGCACTCTGCTGCCTCTGTACCATCCAAAGGAGGCCCTGGAAGCTGGGCC
>NW_006290768.1:787799-795241 GCF_000327345.1 Myotis davidii
GTTGTGTGTGTTGTATGTAAACAATATATTTGGTTTTACTGCTGGGGGAAAATGACCCAGTATTAACAGTGGTCTTAGCAAACGTACTATTTTATTCTCTTTCACTTAGAAGTCTGGGACAGTGGTCCAGGGCTGATATGACGGTTCCATAACCAAGGGGCCCAGTTTCCTTCTCTCTTGTTGCTCCAGCATCCTCAGCCCATAACCTCCATCTGTGGGCTGAAATGGCTGCTCCCGCTCCCGCTGTCCGTATGCATTCCAGCCACAGGGACAGAGAGGAAGGAGAGAGCCTGCCCAGCCCATTGAGGGCATAGCCCGGGAGCTGCCCACATCGCTTTTGCTCACCTCCCCGTTGGCCAGAACTTGCTCTGTGGTCCTTCCTCACTTCAGCGGAGGCTCGGGAATCTAGTCTCCAGCGGAAGGCCATGTCTGGGGAAAACTTGCAGGTCCCATCATAAAAGAAAGGAAAGGAACCTGGGCGATGGGCGGTCACCTGAAGTCTCCGATTCAGGTCCTCGTGTGGCACCCTGGGGACTTGCCGGGAACCTGAGTTGTTGCTGCCATTACCCTTGGGTAACACTTGGCCAGCAGTGGTGACCTGGGACCCCTTGTCTAAGAGGTTCCAGGGTGACAGCCTCCTCCCCTGCGCCCTACTAGGATGCCAAGGACGGGCGCTTGTTCAATGAGCAGAACTTCTTCCTGCGGGCCGCCAAGCTTTCGCAAGGTACGCTGCAGGGAGTGGGCAAGGGGCGGACCTGGAGGTACCAGCTTGGTTGGAACACCTGGCTTCTCCCTGAAGGTGTGGGGAGGGTGGGGCTTAAACGGAAGGCCCTGTCACCCCTCAGTCCTCAGGCCTCACAGGGCAGACAACATGGGTGGAGGCCAGCTCATGCCAGCTCTTGAGAGCTGAGTGTTAAAATTTCAAAATTAGTTCAAGCCAGTTGTTAAACATAGCCCTTTTTAAAATTAATCACATCAACTAACAATACAATAAATTAAATTAAGAAGAAGGGTAATAAATACTCAAAACTCATCACTTCACAATTATTTGTCTGCATTTCTGTAATCTACACCCTTGAGGTTGTTTATATCCTTGTACCTGGATGTGAGACCAGCACATAACTGTGTGCTGCTAGGAATCCCTTCCCATCTCCACGTTCTGTGACCGTGGTGGGAGTATTTACACCATAGAAATTGGCCAACAGTACAAACCAGGGCTCTTTTCCCCTGGACAGCCAGCCATCAAACTGTTATCAGCACTCTGCTGCCTCTGTACCATCCAAAGGAGGTCCTAGAAGATGGGCCAACATCTAGTGGCACCATGACCAGTTTAGGCATTTCCTGACCCGTATCGGAGACTTCAAATAATCTCCCATCGCCCAGGTTCCTTTCCTGTGAATTCAGAAGTTCTCCCGTTCTTATTCCTCCCACTCACTCCAGATTTGTATATTCCTTCCCCCATGTTTACGCCTTGTCACCTGCAGACATAGATGACATTCAGGGGTCACCAGGCCCACCCTGTCAGCACCCCCATTGTTACCCATCCACAGAGGTGGCGTCTCCCACCAGGAGACTCAGGGCCTGGCCTGGGCACAGGCACACGCTGCTTCTGGTCTGAGAATGGACTGTTGTCCCCAAGGGCCTGGGACTAGAGGGCTCTAACCTCTCAGGTCCCTGCCTCCCATAGTGAACAAGTGGAAGAAGCTGTCCTCAACCCCCTTACTGGCCATCCCCACCTGTGTTGGTTTTGGCATTCACCAGGACAGGTACAGGTGAGTCGCCTAACTTGCCGCCCGCCCACTGGCCCCTTCCTTTCTCTCCCTGTCCTGTGCTGGGACGTGGCTGGGGCCCTGGAGCCATTGGCCAGTTAGTTGCTTCCTTCCTTTCTCCTGCTTTGAGCCTGGCGGATCCCCCATCAATCAGAACCCTTAATCGTGCCTGGGACCAGGACCTCATGGCCACCCCGCACCCTTCCTGTGTCCTTTGTTCTGCTCACTCCCCGGTCATCTCTCCACCTGGGACGTCGTGTCTTCCAGGTTCTTGGTGCTCCCCATGCTGGGGAGGAGCCTCCAGTCGGTGCTGGATGACAACCCGAAGCACACGATGCCCACGCAGTGCGTGTTCCAGGTGGCCTGCCGGCTGGTACGTACCCCGGGGTGGCCACCGCTGCTGGTGGTCAGGCTGTTCTCTGACACGTTAGCCCGGCCGCCCTCTGCTGGACACTGAGGACGGGCACACTGACTGACAGGGGAACCCCAGGCCGTTAGACCAGAGGGATAAGCATCAGCACCAGGGCGTTCAGGGGGCCCCAGCCTCAAGGTGAGGGGTTCGTTTGGGCTCCAGGATGGAGGTCCTTTCTAAGCCAAGAGTGGGAAATGGCCAGGGGCCTGCATGGAGTGGGAGTGGAGATGCGTGAGGATATTCCAGGCCAAGGGGACAGCTTGAGCAAAGGCTTGTGTGGGGGAGAGAGCATACGGCATTGGTTCATTCATTCCTTCCTTCATCCACCCTTTCCTTAAATATTTATGAGGTCTCTGCTGGGTATCAGACACTGTCCCAGGGGCTGGGAGTACAGCAGGGAGCAGCACAGACATGTTTTTTTAGGTCTCGTCAGAGAGGATTGTATTAAACAGTTGCACAAATTGTGACAAGTTCTCTGGACAGAAATGTCCCCCTGCTATGATGGCGAATAAGAGGACCCAATTTAAATTGGGGGAGGGATGAAAGTAGCACGGGAGGAACATACTAGCTGAGTTCCAGAGGTCTTGGTGCTCAGCCTGCAGTGTCACGTTCGGAGGGGGAAAGGTAAGAGATTGGTGTGGAGAGGTTGGCAGTGACCGGATCACTCAGGGCTTTGAATTACCAAGCTGAGGAGCTGGGACTCTGTCCTGAGGGCACTGGGGAGCCATGGGGGGAGTGGGAGCAAGGGAGGGGCAAGGTCAGCTCTGGATGCAGAAGGACCCTGTGGGCCTTGTGGGGAGGGACTGGATGGGTGCTGGAGGCCACGTGAGACAGGACGAGGCCTGAGGAGAGGGGCCAGGCTATGGGGATAGAGAGTTTGTACGACAAGCAGAACTTGGTGCACAGTTAAGCCTTGGAGTCAAGCGGGGAGTGGGATGTCATCGTGATGTAAGTAACACCGTGAACCTGGAGCTCAGCGGAGACGTTGGAGTGAGAGAGAAAAATAGCAATTGCTTAACTAAATGTATTTCTGCTTTCTAGGAGAAATGAGAAGAACTCTTTAATATACATGGGCATTGGGTTTGGTGTGTGTGTGTGTGTGTGTGTGTGTGTTTGTAGGAAACAATAAGTAACCATCTTCTCTCGCCTGAGTTTGCAATCAACTAAGAAACAGATGCAAGAGATACATAGAGAACCAGATGTTAGCCTAATTAGAAGACCTGCTTAGGTGTGCTGTCAGTGGACTTCCTAATGCTTCCCCAGAATCAGTCAGCTTACACCTGCCCACAACCCCCGGCACAAGCAGGCCGGAGCACCGCGGGTCTCACAGAGGGGATTCATGCCCCGGGCTTGCGTCAGAGCCTCGTTGTGTTCGTAGTGCTGCTCAGGGAGATCACTTTGCTCTTCTTCCCCAGCTGGATGCCCTGGAGTTCCTCCATGAGAATGAGTATGTTCATGGAAATGTGACAGCTAAGAACATCTTTGTGAATCCACAGAACCCGAGCCAGGTAATAGCCAGGCCCTCCCCACCCTGGGGACTCTGTGGGCTCAGGGTCTCATCTGTCTCAAAACTTCCATTTATTTACAATGCTTATGGCAAACAAAGAATTGCTATCCATCATATGTAAAGAGCTCGCCTGAATAAATAAGAAGAGATGAGCCCTAGCTGGTTTGGCTCAGTGGATAGAGCATTGGCTTGTGGACTAAAGGATCCCAGGTTCGATTCTGGTCAAGGGCACATTCCCGGGTTGCAGGTTCCATCCCTGGTTGGGGGCCCCTGGTTGGGGGCATGCAGGAGGCAGCCATTCAATGATTCTCTCTCATCACTGATGTTTCTATCTCTCTCTCTCCCTCTCCCTTCCTCTCTGAAATCAATTAAAAATTATTTTTTTAAAAAGGGAGAGGTGCAATATATTGGTCCAGGGAAAGGAAAAATTGAGGACTTCACTGGTTTCAGGCATGGCTGCATCTAGGCACGCACGCCCTGTCCTTGGGAAACTGGCTTTGCTATCTCTGGGTTCTTCTTGTTTGTGCATTGGTCATTGTCAGGCAGATTCTTCCCTCATGATGACAAAATCACCACCAGCAAATCAGGCTGAAATCCCCTCAGCTTGGCAACCCAGTGGAAATAGGTGAGGTGGGCCTCACTCCAGTTACTGAGGGTGGGAGAGAGATGATCCCAGAGGAAAATCCCAGAACTGTATTAGCGCTCTCCAGAGAAACGGAACCAACAGAATGCACGGAAAGAGACTCGCTACAAGGAGTTGGCTCACGCCGTTATGGAGACGAGAATCTCACCGTCTGCAGTTGGCGGGCTGAAGCCCAGGAGGCGCTGGTGGTGTCGTTCTCGTCCCAGCCCAAGGCCTGGAAGCCAGGAGAGTCGACTGTGCGAGTTCCTGTCGGAAAGGCTGGCAGGCTCAGTCCCAAGAAGAGTCCGTGTTTCCCTCAAGTCCAAGGCCGGAGAAGACCAGTGCTCCAGCTCTCGCAGTTACGCAGGAAGAGTTCCCTCACTCGGCCTTTCTGTTCTGTTCAGGCCTTCAACTGAGTGGGGTGAGGCCCACCCACGTTGGGGAGAGCAGTCTGCTTTACCTAGACTGTGATTTAAACGTTAATCTTATCCAGACACAGACACACTCATTATAATGTTGGGCAACTATCTGAGCTCCCTGTGGCCCAGGGAGGTTGACACTTAAAATTAAATATCACCAACTGTGACCAGAAGAAAAGAACGTAGCTCTCTCTCTCTTGTCGCCAGACCAGCAGTTGTCCGCTGTCCAAAGGGCAGAATACAGTGAGCCGTTAAACGCAGATGGGCTGGCTGTGTGCTGGCTGATCAGCACTTCACGTTTTGTTTTCAACTCGGTGAAGCCCGTGACAACCCTGCAAGCCAGAGACTGTCGTTGTCTTCATTTTACAAATGGAGACATCAAAGCACAGGAAGTTACGTAACTTTCCCAGGCCCTGCAGCCACCGAGGGCCAAGCTGGCATCTGGATTATCTGTCTGGCCCCAGGGGTCATGCCCTGAACCACTGTGAACGTGCGAAAAGCTGGATACCCAACAAGAGGCATAGCGTCATCCCCCTGCGGAAAGCCAGGGCCCTGCCCCGTCCACATGTGTTTACCAGTTACTTGATGAAAACTGTCTGAGCCTTGGCCAGTGTTGCTCAGTGGTTGGAGCATTGGGGCACACACCAAAGGTTCACAGGTTCCATTCCCAGTCAAGGGCACATACCTGGCTTGCAGGTTCCATGCCCAGCCCCAGTCAGGGCACTTGCAGGGGGCAACCAATTGATATGTTTCTCTCACATCGATGTTTCTCTCTCTCTCTCTCTCTCCGCCCTTCCCTTCCATTCTCTCTCTAAAAATCAATGGAAAAAAATATCCTCAGGTGAGGATTAACAAAAAGCAAACAAAACAAAAAAATGATTTGAAACAAGAAACTGATTAGTGGTTACTCTGGGCAGTGGGTTTAGGGGGCTATGTTGCAACAGGAATAGTTGGTTTGGGTTCTTTTCGCTTCACACTCCTTTGTCGGGCATGTGGTGGTTTCCGATTACACCCACGATTGAAATGTCTAATTCCAGAGTCCGCGCTCCCAACCTCCAAACTGTATGGCTTCTCCCCTCGCCCACACAGGTGACCCTGGCAGGCTATGCCTTTGCCTTCCGCTACTCCCCAGGCGGCGAGCACGTGGCCTACAAGGAAGGCAGCCGGAGCCCACATGAGGGGGACCTGGAGTTCATTAGCATGGACCTGCACAAGGGATGCGGTAAGCGGCCAGAGAAAGGGTTTAGGGCTGTGGAGACGTGTTTTTCATACGAGAGCAGTTCTAGGTTTTCACAGCCACAGACAGCAGATGAGCAGACACTGGGGTCACCTACGGGAGCCATGACAGGGATTCAGAATGAAGAATGGGTGGGGTCAGTGGGCGGGAGGGGACATCTGTAACACTTTCAACAATAAAGATTAAAAAGAGAAGAAGAATGGTGTCCCCCAAGCATTAGGAGGTTATGGGTAGTGGTTCAGCACCAAGGACAGAGGGCTTCTGGGCACGAGGAAGCCTGGCAGGTCGTGAGGTGTCCATTCAGGATCTGGTGTGGACTTGGAACACGAGAGTTGCCCCAGAGTCCTCCAGGAGAGCTGCTGAGCAAGCAGTTGGCTCTCTGTCTCGGAAACGCAGGACCGAACTGTGGACAGAGACTCAGATGGCGACAGGATCTCAGGAGTTGTCAGCGGGAGCCCTGGGAGAGGAATGAGGTTACCCACGGGAAGTGTTCAGAGTGAGCAGAGAGCCCAGGGCAGATTCCGGGAGGAGGTCTCAGCACCTCTTTCCCGGATTCCGTGATACCATGGCCATCGGTGGGCCGGCCTGCGTCCTCCCCCAGACGGGGCTCTGAGCTCACCCAGGAAGGCCTGGCACAGTCAGCTCTGTGTGCGTGGAGTGCTTACACGAATTGTCTAAATCGTGACATTAGGCTGTGTAAGAAAAATAAAACCCAATGGTCTTCCCTCCCCCACTGAGGTGGTGTTCAGTGTCCACCCTCCTGGGCTCCCTCATGCCCTGTTGTGTCTTCTGTAGCTCAGGTCATCCCACGATATAGCCATTGCCCACTAGACTAAAGGATGGGACCCAACCAAACTCTCATCTTGAATTTGAGAAATTGGATGGGGCCTGGCGCACGGGGCTCTGCGGGCTCATTGAATGCATGGGTGCATGAACAAAAGAGAGTAGATGGGGAGTGAGCTCATGAGTGCGGGATGAAGGGATGGTGAGAGCGTGAGTGAGAGTAACAGAGGCTCAATAACGTGAGTGGAAGAAGGAAGAGTGGGTGAACAGACAGCCCCTATGTTTGGGTGGTTGGGTGTGTGAATACATGGTTGAGTCAGTGAGAGGGAGAAAGGAAAGGGGAGCATCCAGCCTGAGCTGCCTCCCCTTTCCCTCCCTGCCCAGGGCCCTCCCGCCGCAGCGACCTCCAGGCCCTGGGTTACTGTTTGCTGAAGTGGCTCTACGGAAACCTGCCATGGACAAAATCCCTTCCCAACATCGAGGATGTCATGAAGCTGAAACAGAGGTGAGTCTGGGGTCAGCAGAGCCCAGCACGGGCCCAGCACCCATGCAGCTGGGGCAGAAGCTCCGACCCCAATGAACAGATGAGGGGAGGCGCCGTCCAGCAGAGCCAAGGCCTCCACCGGCCGTCCCAGCAGTCAGAGCATGGGCTCTGGAGCCACGCTGCCTGGATCAGACTCCGGCCTCACCACG
>NW_006290768.1:795878-805529 GCF_000327345.1 Myotis davidii
TTGGATACTTATAACCTTCTAAAATATTTGCATTCTTTGCTCATTATTTTTGAAGAAAGTCCAACTGAAAAATAAGAATATGGCCAATATATATATTTGAATTTATTTCTATTGTTGAAAGTATTACAGATGTCCTCTTTATTTCCCCCATTGATTCCCTCCACCCCTCTCCTCCCCCCTCCCCAGGTCTTCACTGCACTATTGTCTGTGTCCATGGGTTATGCATATATGCATATAAGTTCTTTGGTTAATCTCTCTGCGCACCCTCCCTCCCTCTGAAGTACATCAATCTGTTTCATGCTTCAATGTCTCTGGATCTATTGTCTGTCTTCACACTTTCCCTCCTCCCCTCAGCATACAAAACCACCAGATCCTGCTAGTTCCGTTTTTTTAAAGACTTTCAGTACCAAGGACAGTGCCCTGTTGGCTGCAAAAGGAAGTGCTGGGGTATGAGGTTCAGCACCAAAGACAGAGGCACCTGTTTGCAAAGGAAAGTAGGAACGGGCTGCGTGTGGGGTTCAGCACCACGGACAGGCCATCTGGGCTCAGAGTGAGCAAAGGGCGCTGTGGTCCTCAGCGCCAAGGACAGTCAGTGGACAGCTGGACACAGGAAGTGCTGCAGGTACAGAGGCTGAGACTCAAAATCTGGTATAGACTTGGGGGCTGAGGTGCCCAGGAGTCATCCAGGAAGGGTCATCCAGTAGACGTTGGCTGTCGATGTCTGACATGCAGAAATGAAGTCTAAACGGAAGCCCAGACCTCAGGTATCTCGGGAATTGTCAGCAAAAGACTTTCAGTACCAAGGACAGTGCCCTGTTGGCTGCAAAAGGAAGTGCTGGGGTATGAGGTTCAGCACCAAAGACGCCCTGGGACGGGTGCTGAGTGGGAAGAGGGAAAACTCCCCAGTGAGCAGCATTGGGTCCGTGGCGCTTCTCAGTTCTCGGCGTGCACTGGTTCATCGTGAGCCTCTCGTTTTATTATTGGGCCTAGCTCTGTGGCCACAGTCTCCCATTACTTTTATTTTTTAAATATATTTTTTTATTGATTTTGGAGAGGAAGGGAGAGGGAGAGAGAGAGAGAAACATCAGTGATGAGAGAGAATCATTGATCGGCTGCCCATGCATGCCCCACACTGGGGATCCAGCCCGCAACCCGGGCATGTGCCCTTGGCCGACATCAATCCCGGGACCCTCTGTCCGCAGGCTGACGCTCTATCCGCTGAGCCACACTGGCCAGGGCTCCCATTACTTTAAAGGGCGGGACCAGAAATGATATGTGACTCTCGGCCGCCCTGTGGCTGGGGAGGCGTCTCTGCCTGTGGCGGCTGACCTTGGGATTCTGCCTTCAAAGAGGGGAGAGGACATGGGGGCAGGGAGCAGGTCCTCCGCGGGGCCATCGTAAGTCAAATGTCCGTGAGGGCAGGGGCCACATCCGCTTTCTTCACCGCCATGCTGTTCACAGCGCAGTGCGTGGCCTGTTGTGAGCGCTCGCGGAAGAGTTGTGGAATGCATACGTGAGCCTTCATCCTCAGGCCTGGGCTTCTGTGTAGACACACAGGTCGGACAGATGTGCCCCAGCCCTGCGGGGGTTCCCCTGCTGGAGGGGACGCTCGGGCAGGAAGCAGACTCTGCATGTGATGTGGTGGCAGCCCCCCGGGCATTGTGGGAGCAGAGGGAGGCATGGACCTGGCCTTGGGCCGGGAGGAGCCTGTACCCAAAAGGTGCCTGACCCCGTCTGTAGAGAGCAGAGCTGTTTCCCAGGCAGGCAGGGGAACAGGATCTCCAGGCAAACAGGGTAGCACATACCTGCCTTCTTCATTCATCCATTCATTCAGACCCTGTTTTCCCAGGGCATCTGTGTGCCAGCCCCTGGGCTGGGAATGCTGGGAATCAGCCAGGCGGACCGCCTGTCTTCAGCGAAACCATCTGCTGAGGCTCCCCTGGGCTGAATCCTCTCTCCCTCTGCTTCCCCTGACTCCTCAGAACAGTCATATCTCCCATTTCACGTCTCTCCCACCTTCTCCTTCACTGGAGATCATTGATGACTCAGTGCCTCGCTAAGAGGCTCTGCAGTCGCCACACTGATGCAGAGTAAATGAAATAGGTCTCAGTAATAATTAGATCTTATCTTTTATTTATTCTCACCCAAGGACATATGTTGGGGGGAGGGTATTGATTTTAGAGAAAGGGTAAGGGAGAGAGAGAGAAACATCAATAGTTGCCTTCTGTACACACTCTGACTGAGGATCAAACCCACAACCTAGGCATGTGCCCTGACCGGGAATCGAACCTGAGACTCTTGGGTATATGGGATGATGCTCCAACCACCTGAGCCACCTGGGTTGGTGTGTCCTAGTAATCATTTTAATATTGATGATCTCAGTATGAACAACAGTTCATTCTAGAGCCCCAGGTCTCAACCACAGCCACAAAGGGAGGGCCTGGCATGAAAAGATGCTGCCTGGAGAGATGTGGGCGGTAACATAGCTGTCATCCTGAACCCCGCAGTCGCCGAAAGAACCACGAGGGGGCGATGTTGGCACGTGCAGGTTTCCTGGAACCCTCACTTCTCCAGGACTTCTTACTGATGTGTGTGGCCTTTTCCCATTCATTCAACAAATATTGATTCGTTTTCTTGTGCCTCCCAGTTCATGACAGAATGAATGACTAGAAGGGACAGTGTGATGCCCCGAGGCTTTCGGTGCGTGAAGCTCCCAGCTGGGAAAGCACAGATAGGACTCAGGTTTGGTCCGTGCTCTTGAGGCTGCCAACAGGGCAGGAAGGCCCCACGGACACTGACAGCGACAGCCTGTTGTGGGGAGGAGTGCTTTTCGGGCCATCGCTCACCGCCTCCTTCCTTCATTCACCACACATCCTGCGGCTGCGGGAGAAAGGGGTCGGACCCAGCCCTTCCCGTACACGTGCCCTGCCAGCTGCTCTAGTGCAGTGGTTCTCAACCTTCCTAATGCTGCGCTCTTTAATACAGCTCCTCATGTTGTGGTGACCCCCAACTTCATTGTTACAAACTGAACATAATTAAAGCATAGTGATTAATGAGTTAAGCTTCCCCAGACCAGCCCTTGAGCTGTGTCCCGAAGGGGGAGCAGCCACTGAGTGGGTCAAGGCGGGGAAAGGCCGTCCAGGGCAGAGGGAGCATTTTGTGCAGAGACCAGAAGATGCAGGTGGATGTTTGAGCCCTTTCGGGGACTAGCTGTTTGGGGGACATCTGTAATACTGTCAGCAATAAATCTATATATGTAAAGTTTGGTATGGCTGGAGCATGAGATGGAAGGAGGCAGTCAGAGAGACAAGGTCAGGGGAGCTGGCAGGCGTGCCAGGGGCTTTTCCTGGGGAGCCCGGGAGGGCTGTGAGCTGGGAGGGGCAGGGGCAGCCCTGGGTGTAGAAAGACTCTGGGGCCATGCACAGGAGGCTGGGGAGGAGGCTGAGGTCCGGGGACAGGATGAGGCCTGAGCCGAGCCCAGAGCCATGCACAGAGGGGGGCTTGGGGACTTCTGGGCTGTGGGGGAAGGGAGGGCAGCGCCCAGTGGCCGGGTGCACACTGGGGAGCCAGCCAGTGGTCCAGGCCAGTGAAGGTACAGTGCGCTGGGCTCAGCGTGGAGCACAGGACGTGGGTGAATTTCCATTTTTCCCAAGTGGCCCGGGGAGGGGGGGGTTGGTGTTGTTTATACATGTATATGTGTATAAATATTTGTGTGTGAATAGTCAATCTTCATTATTCACAGATTTCATATTTGTGAATTTGTACGTTCACTAAAATGTATTTGTAACTCCAAAACCAAACCTTGCAGTGTTTTCGTGGTTGTTCTCAGACACACGCAGTGTGGAGGGAAAAGATTTTTTATGTGTTTTTAATGATTTTCAGAGAGAGAGGAAGGGAGAGGGAGAGAGAGAAAAATCAGTGTGAGAGAGAAACCAATTGGTTGCCTCCTGCATGCACCCCAACCAGGGATCAAACCCACAACCTGGGTATGTGCCCTGGAGAGGAGTCAACCAGCAACCTTTGGTTTATGGGGCAATGCCCAGCCCGACCCACACCGGCCAGGGCTCAGAGCGGAGAAAGTGTGGAGTCACCTTCCCGACGGCCGTGATCCCAGCTGAGGTCGGACACAGCGCCGCTCAGCTCTCACTCCGCGCACCAGCGCCCTGCATGTGGCTTGTTCAGCACCACATTTTCCACCTTTATGTGCTTTCCGTTGGTGATTTCGCTGTTCAGAGGGGCCCCAAGCGTAGCGCTGAGGTGCCGTCTCGTGTTCCTCAGTGCAGGGAGGCGGGGATGTGCTTCACAGAGGAAGCACGTGTGTGAGCTAGATGAGCTTCCTTCGGGCACAGCGAGCTCGATGTGAGCAAATCCACGCGATACTAAATGAGGTGAGTTTAAACCCGTAAAACAAGGTGATGCAGCGTCGATCGGTTGATGAGAACGTTGTAACCAGAGGCTCCTGGGAACCTAATGCTGTGTTTCCCCTCAAAACAGATTCAGAACGTGCTCATTCGGTGTTCGCGGCCGCTCTGTGGGCCATAGCTGCCGCGGATGACAGGAGTCCGCTGTACGGCGATGGGAGGTTTTGTCTCAAAGGTTTGCTCTCCCTTCCCCGAAAGACCTTCGCATGTACCTCTGCCCCGCCAGGTTCCTTAATACCCCGGAGGCCCTCGTGGGACACTGCAGTCACTGGGTGCAGCCCTCAGGTACGTCCCCAAGGAGCGGGTGGGCGGGGGGCTGGGGCAGGACCCGGGGCTGGGATCCAAGCGGGGTCGCCTCCCTTTAACACCCCTTTGCTGTCTTTGAATCTTTCAGATTGCGTGTGCTATACGCTCATTGTAGAAAAGCAAAAATCTTTCCCCAAAATTCGGGAAGTGTGTCTGAATAATAATAGCTACACACGCACAGCCACGTGTACACGATTTTTTTAAATGGAATCATATTCTGTACAATGGTGTCCGGCTTGATTTTTTTTTTTATGTTAGAAGTCTACCTTTGAGATTTTCTGTGTCGGTGCTTGTAGAGTTTTTAAAAATATATTTTTATTGATTTTAGAGAGGAAGGGAGAAGGAAAGAGAGACAGAAACATCAGTAATGAGAATCACTGATCAGCTGCCTCCTGCACGCCCCCTTCTGGAGTTCGAGCCCGCAATCTGGGTATGTGCCCTTGACCGGAATCAAAGTGCTTGTAGAGTTTTTAAGAACATATTTTTATTGATTTTAGAGAGGAAGGGAGAAGGAAAGAGAGATAGAAACATCAGTAATGAGAATCACTGATCAGCTGCCTCATGCACGCCCCCTTCTGGAGTTCGAGCCCGCAATCTGGGTATGTGCCCTTGACCGGAATCAAACCCAGGACCCAGATCGAGCCTGCAATCTGGGTATGTGCCCTTGACCGGAATCAAACCCAGGACCCTTCAGTCCGCAGATCAATGCTCTATCCCTTTGGCTAGGGCAAGTCAGCATTTTTTTAAAAATATGTTTTTATTGCTTTTAGAGAGAGGAAGGGGGAGAGAGAGAGAAACATGGGTGTGAGAGAGACACATCCAATGGTTGCCTCCTGACCGAGGCCAGGGATGGAACCTGCAGCCCAAGGTATGTGCCCTTGACCAGGAATTGAACCCACAACCCTGCGGTGTGCAGCCGGCCCTCTAACCATTGAGCCACCAGCCGGGAATAAACCATCCTTTAAAGCCAATCCCTACCACTGGTGACTTAGGCTGTTTTGTTGTGTTTGGGGTTGTTGTTTTTCCAGTGGTATTTGTGTAGAACCTCTAAAAGCTCCCTAAACAGGAGACAGAATGAGACAGACATGGATCCTCCAGGTCGGTGAGGGCTCACTTTTTTTATTGATGAGAGAGAGAGACAGGGATTTATGGTCCCATGTATTTGTGCATTCATTGGTTGATTCTTGCATGTGCCCTGACCATAGATCGAACCCACAGCCTTGGTGTATTGCAGTCACCCTCGGCCTGGCCAGGGCAGGGCTCCCTTTTTTGTTGTTGTTAATCTTCACCCGAGGATATTTCCCCAGTGATTTTTAGAGAGAGTGGTAGGCAGGCGGAGAGACACAGAGAGAAGGGAAATGTTGATGTGAGAGCGACACATTGGTCAGTTGCCTTTTGCACGCCCCAACCAGGGCCGGTGATCAAGCCTGCAACCAAGGTACATGCCCTTGACCAGAATCGAACCCAGGACCCTTCAGTCCTCGGGCCAATGCTCTATCCACTGAGCCAGACCGGCTAGGGCAGGGCTCACTGTTCAATTGCCTGACACCCCTCGGTTCAAATCATGGCTCTGCCGCTCACGTCCCTCTCCCCTCCAGCCTTTTTAAAAAATATATATTTTATTGATTTTGACAGAGAGAGAAGGGAAACATCAATGTGAGAGCGACACATCGGTCAGTTGCCTTTTGCACGCCCCAACCAGGGCCGGTGATCGAGCCTGCAACCAAGGAACATGCCCTTGACCAGAATCGAACCCAAGACCCTTCAGTCCTCGGGCCAGTGCTCTATCCACTGAGCCAGACTGGCTAGGGCAGGGCTCACTGTTTAATTGCCTGACGCCCCTCGGTTCAAATCATGGCTCTGCCACTCACGTCCCTCTCCCCTCCAGCCTTTGTTCTTGATCCTTAAAGGAGCCCCCAGCTCTAGCTCCACAGTCAGGCAGGCCCCCCTGCTGGAACCAGCCTGGGGCTTCCGTGGGTGCGGTGCCTCTCTGAGCCGCAGCTAGTGCAGAAAGGGGCCAGGGACAGCCCCACCTCCGGGCTTCCCCAGAGAATGCAACACAGGCCTGTGCTCAGAGCTGCCTCCCTAACTCCATGAGCTTTCCCTCCCAGACCAGGCTGCTGTAGACGTTCCCCCCCAAGTGGGGACTTTAGTGACTGTTGTTTTGGTGTCATAATTGGCACTTCTTAAAAGAGCGACAATGGTATTTTGCTTATTTAGGGGGGAAAAGCCTTTATCATTCCAGCCATGTCCCTGGGGCCTGTGTCTGCAAAGCCGGTGACCTAGGAATTGTTTTACGTTTCGAAATGGTTGGGGGGCGGGGGTGGGGGACCAGAAGAGGACTGTGAACCTTCCCTGAAGTCCAGGCTGCAGCAGCCCCAAAAGTCGGGGCCCGGCCACGCCCATTCGCTGACCGGTGGCCCGTGGCTGCTTTTGTGCGAGAGCAGCTGAGCTGAGGCCGTGCAGACACAGACCCAGGGCTGCGCAAGGCCAACAGCGTCTGCTCTCTGGGTTTACAGTAGACGTTGGCCGCTAGAGACACACGAAATGTTTGCAGGAAAACGACCCGAGTAGCTGGGATCTGCGTGAAAACCATCAGCGGGGAGCGGGGAGGGCTCGGATGGAGCAGGTCGGCTGTGAGTTGACAGCGTGGAGACCAGGTGGTGGGATCGCGGGGTTCACGATACTGTTTGTCTGTTGCACACGTCTGACGTTTTCCAAAAATGGGGGCGGGGGGTGTCCAAGTGCCTGGCACAGAGGCAGCCCTGAGCCGAGGGGCACCGCAGCGGACCTCCGGGCACAGCTCCCGCTCCGGGTCCGCCCCTTAGCCCCTCCCTGGTGGGTGTCTTGCCCACAGAGACGCTGCGAGAGTACCTGAAGGTGGTGATGGCCCTCAGGTACGAGGAGAAGCCCCCCTACGACTCGCTGAGGAGCGGCCTGCGCTCGCTGCTGCAGGATCTGCTGGTGTCGGCCTATGACCCCATCAACCTCCGGATGGCGCCCTAGGTGGGTTCCGGTGAGCAGAGCCTGGGGGCCTCCACCCCCACCCCACCCCCCACCCAGCCCCGAGTCCCAGGTGGCATTGGATGTTTAATCCAGGGCCAGCTTCCCCGTTAGATGCTGCATTTCCCACAAGGCTGTTGAACTTTCCAAAGCTCAACCAGACTCGCTGGACAGTCTGGCAAGGCCGCGTGGACGCTCTGTGGCGGCCTCCCGGGTCCTCTCTCCTCAGGGCTGACTGCCTCCCCTCGGGCTCTCCAACGGAGTCGAGAACAAATGGGGCCGTTGGTCACTGTCTACAGACATTTTTTTTTTAACTTTTTAAAATATGTTTTTATAGATTTTACAGAGAAAGGGAGAGGGAGAGATAGAAACATCAATGATGAGAGAGAATCACTGATCGGCTGCCTCCTGCACACCCCCTGCTGTGGAGGGAGCCCGCAACCCGGGCATGTGTCCTGATCGGGAATCGATCCACTGACCTCCTGGTTCATAGGTCAGCGCTCAACCACTGAGCCACGCTGTCCAGGCTCTGCAGACATTCTTGGTTGTCAGCACTGGGGAGAGGGTGCTCGTGGCATCTGGTGGGTGGAGGCTGGGCTGCCGCTCAGCATCCGGCAGCACACAGGCCGCCCCCCCACACGTCCCCGCCCTCAGGGCAGCTGTGCCCGGGCTCAGGGAGCCAGGCCAAGTGCGTCCTCGCGGGCGGCCTGGCTCCTTCTGCCGCAGCCCTGGTCCTGCTGGCACTCTGAATCCACTGCTGCTTCCCGCCTGCCCCGTCACTCACATCCCGGCCTCACAACACACGCACCAGATCCCACAGCCTACAGCTCTCCGCGGGGGCCTGGGCACAGCACTCTGAGAATGCAGGCTGTGCGTTGGTTTTTCCCGCAGGGTTACAGCTCTGGGCCTTCACCACAGACGCTCTCCAAAAGGGAAGGCGTGGCTTCCCACCAGCTTCCCGTCCCAGTCTCCCCAGCTTGGCAAATGGCTCTTCTGCCCCCAGCTGCTCTGGTCTTTCCCCAGCTCCTTCCTCCTTCAGGCGCCCGAACAGGCAGTCGCTAAGTCCCTTCTAGTCCATTTCCTCCAGGTCTCTGCCTCGCCCTCTCCCAGGGGACCCCGCCTCCCCCCCCAGAGGTGGTGAACTGTGCGGTCACTGGTCACAGTCACCCACGGGCGGTGAGCTCTGTGCGGGCGGGGCCATGTCTTTCTCTGGCATCTCTGTCTTTCCTGCACGTCGCTGGCCTGGCGCATGGAGACTCCACGCGTGTTTATCGAGTGGGCGACTCCAGTCTTCCCGCCGGTGCCGGCCTGTCATACATGCCTCCTCCTGCCCAGAACGAGGGAAACTTTAAAACTTAAAACCTACAGCCCTTTCAGGATCATCACAGTTTCAGATGCACCGACTGTCTGGGCGCCTCTTACTCAACAGCGGTTTTGTCCCTTGTTAGAAACTTAGTGCGGATGCTCTTTAGGGAGCCCAGTGACCTGGGAGTGACGGATGCGCCTCTCCCCACCCGGCCGCCGTAATGCACTATAACCAGGAGTATAACAGCTTCTCTCTGCTATGGCAACTCCTTGCCTTGGCCTGCGTGCCCACATCCCCTCCTCCGGGCTGTGCCAGCCACACCGTCCTCCCCTCACTCCAGACGAGGCCGAGCTTGATCCCGCCCCAGGGCCTTTGCACTCGCATTGCCTCGGACTGGAATGCTTCTCCCCTTCAGTTTTTCTCAGATCCTGGGGCCCCCCGTGTGCCCCTCCGTGAGGTGCCTCCCCACCTCCTCTCTGATCACATCGCCTGTTTTCTGGCAGCCCCTGCCCCGCCCCCAAGGGAAGTGTGTGTAATTTGTAGTGTCCCCACCCCCTCCTCTAAGCTGTAAGCCCCGTGGAGGTGCTCCTTCCCTGTCTGTGGTGTTCCCCCCCT
>NW_006290768.1:805620-811373 GCF_000327345.1 Myotis davidii
GTGGAGCACGGAGAAGGCCCTTCACTCGGGACGGGGCTGAGCCGGCCCCTCAGTGGGACCCTTCCTGCCACTGCAACCACTGCGCTTTGTAATAAATGGTTTCATTGGAGCTTGGAGAGTCGAGTGTCCACAAAAGGTGTTCCTTTTGGGAAAGGTTAGCTCCCTTTTCTCCCCATTCACCCATCCCGTCAACCTCTCGTCCATCATCTACCCTTTCATTCATCTGTCCAGACTTCATGGAGCCACCCCTCCATCCTTCCTTCCTTCCGTCCACCCATCCACACATCCATCCATCCGTGTACAGATGCTTCTCAACTTACAATAGAGCCACATCCCAGTAAACCCATTATAAGCTGAAAATGCACTTAATGGCCCTGCCAGGTAGTTCAGTGGTTAGAGTGTCATCCTGATAAGCCATCATCTACCCTTTCATTCATCTGTCCAGACTTCATGGAGCCACCCCTCCATCCTTCCTTCCTTCCTTCCATCCATCCATCCGTGTACAGATGCTCCTCAACTTACAATGGAGCCCCATCCCAGTAACCCATTATAAGCTGAAAATGCACTTAATGGCCCTGGCCAGGTAGTTCAGTGGTTAGAGTGTCATCCTGATAGGCCAGGGTTTCACTTTTAATCCCTGGTCTGGGCACATACAAGAATCAATCAATGAATGCATAAATAAGTGGAACAACAAATCTCTCTCCCTCTCTCTCAAATCAATCAATAAAAATATTTTTTAATGGACTTAATGGACTCAGACACAGACCTATACCTTCCATAAAAATTAACTCCAATGCAAAACTATAAAACTTCTAGAAGAGTCCTAGCTGGTTTGGCTCAGTGGATAGAGCATCAGCTTGCAGACCAAAGGGTCCTGGGTTTGATTCTGCTCAAAGCAAAGGCACGTACTTTGGTTGCTGGCTCCTCCCCGGTCTGGGCCCTGGCCAGACCTTGTGCAGGAAGCAACCAATCGATGTGTTTCTCTCACATCGATGTTTCTCTATGTCTTCCTCTCTCTTCCACTCTAAAATCAATAAAAATTATCCTCCAGTGAGGATTAACAACAACAAAAACAAAAATCAATGCAAAAATATCCTCAGATGAGAATTAACAACAACAAAAAAGCATGACTGGGTTGCTACTATGTTTTGAGAAAGATAGTATAATAGGGTACATCCCTTGGTTGCTGGCTTGATCCCCAGTGGGGAGCGTGCAGGAGGCTGCCAGTCAATGATTATCTCTCATCATCGATGTTTCTATCTCACTCACCCTCTCCTCCCTTCCTCTCTGAAATCAATAAAAACATACTAGAGAGAGAGAGAGAGAGAGGTTACATAGTCCTGAAGCAGGCAAAGCAGACTGTGCATGAAAGATGGAATCACAACACATGGAATTTGAAGGGCTGTTTTCCACACAAAGTTGTTAACTTTATGCCAATACCTGTTCGCTGTATTGGCGCATCGTACCCATGTTGAACATGTTTTCTCATTAATGGAACCATGGGGAAAACGAAGTGGACGATCAATGGAAAGAGAACAAGATAAGTTGGATGTGAGCACTGTAAAAAATAATTACCAAGTAAATGGAACACAGACTGTGACAGCAAGGAACTCTATAAGCAAACTAGAGGCCTGGTGCAGGAAATTCCTGCATGGGGCGGGGGAGGGGTGTCCCTCAGCCCAGCCTGCACCCTCTCCAATCCAGGACCCACTCAGGGGATGTCTGACTGACGGTTTAGGCCCAACTGCAGGATCAGGCCTAAACCAGCAGTCAGACGTCCCTCTCGCAATCTGGGACTGCTGACTCCTAACCGCTTGCCTTCTTGCTTGCCTGATCTCCCCCAACTGCCTCTGCCTGCCTGCCTGATTGCCCCTAACCCCCTCTACCTGCCTGCCTGATCGCCCCCAACCGCCTCTACTTGCCTGCCTGATTGCCCCTAACCACCTCTACCTGCCTGCCTGATCTCCCCCAACTGCCCTCCCCTGCCGGCCTGATCACCCCCTAACTGCCCTCCCCTGCCGGCCTGATTGCCCCCTAACTGCTCTTCCCTGCTCATCTTATCGTCCCCTAACTGCTTGCTCCCCCACACTGGCCTGATCTTGCCCCTAACTACTTGCTCCCCTGCTGGCCTGATCACCCCTAACTACCTCTGCCTCGGCCCCTACCACCATGGCTTTGGTCTGGAAGGAAGTCGGATGTCCGGAAGATGTCCCGTTGACCCGGTCTAATTAGCATATTACCCTTTTATTAGTATAGATATTGCAAAAAGAAACTTAAGAAGAACGAAAGCCTAAGGGACATGTAATTAAAGAGAGAGGTATGTAATGAGATAACCTACCATTCAGTTCAGATAACCAGTGAATGAGTTTGTGTGTGGAGAAATATACAGATTGGGCTTCCAGGAGGCAGACTCAGAGAGGCCCATGTGCAGAGGTGGTGCCCCAGGGACAGTCCCTGGACAGGGGAGGGGAGGGGAAGGAGGCAGATGAGGCAGAGGGAGAATTGAGCTGCAGTGCAGCCCAGTGACAGCCTCATGCAGGCCTTCAGGGCGCCCTGGAGCTGGAACAGTCCTGAGGAGGGGGCCCCTCTGGGCCAGGAGGCCGGACCCTATTCCCGGTGGGCTTTCCTGGGAAGAGGTGTGACATACACGTGGTGCTCTGTGTGCATGAGCACGGCGCCTGCCTGGAGCTTTACCTAACTATTGCCGCAACGCCCACAACAACCACTCACGGTAGGTGATTTTTAAAACATATATTTTAATTGATTTCAGAGAGGAAGGAAGAGGGGGGGTTGAAACATCCATGATGAGACAGAATCATTGATTGGCTGCCTCCTACACGCCCCACACTGGGGATCGAGCTCACAACCGCGGCATGTGCCCTGACTGGGAAGCGAACCGTGACCTCCTGATTCATAGGTGGACACTAAGCTAGTGAGCCACATCGGCCAGGGTCCAGTTGGGTTACTGTGTCTGTGTTACAGAGGGGAGACTGAGAAGTAGAGTGACTTGCTCAGACTCATTCTCGTAGTTGGAGACGGGCTGAAATTTGAGGCCAGTTCTGCCCATCGTGGCACCAGTGGGACGCCCGTGTCGTCAGCTCGTTCTTGGGAATTGTCCCTGATGTCTCCCCTCCCAGAGAAGCCCTGGGCCCTCCAGCCAGAGGTCGCTGGAGCTGGGGGCCCGTTAGGTGCGGATCTTGATCTCTGCATACTCGGTGCTGGTGGTGGCCTCCTGGTCGGGCTGTTCCCCCAGCCTCGGCCCCTGGAAGCTGAGGGTGGCGTAATACAGCTCCAGCTCCTCCCCGGAGGCGGCGGCGGGGGGCGCAGCTGGGGGCGGGTGGTCTAGCTGGCTGCCCGGCCGACACTCACGCTGGCCACCCTGAGTGGAGGGGGGAGACGCAGTCACATTAGGGTGAGGGGGGCTGGGAGTCAGCAAGGAGGGCCCACAAGCAAACCCGGAAACTGAGCAAATTAGTCTTTCATCTGTTCATTCCACTGACGTTGGCGGCGGCGCCCCTCCCCGCCGTGCATTGAGTCAGCAGATATTTTAGGGAAGTTATGCCTGGCCCTTGGTAACGGACTGCCAGCCGCCTGGATTCCTCACAAGAGTCCGCTAGGGCAGTGGTCGGCAAACTCATTAGTCCACAGAGCCAAATAGCAACAGTACAAAATTTCTTTTGAGAGCCAGATTTTTTTAACTTAAACTATATAGGTAGGTACATTGCTATTAACTTAATTAGGGTGCTCCTAAGGCTTAGGAAGAGACACACTCAAGGGGCCAAAGAGGTATTCTATTTGTCAGGTGGAGAAACTGAGGCTAAATATCCCCAAATCCACACATTTAGTTGTTGGGAGGACCAGGACTGATGCCCGAGTCCCTCTGGCTTCTGTGCCTGCTGCCTTATGGGACAGCGGCCCCTATGCTGGGCCCTGGATGTTCACTGGGGAGCAAAGCAGACCCGCCCCCGACCCGCCAGCTTGCAGTGGGGGGAGCAGACCGGCAGGCGGGAGTCGGTTATGTTGTTCTCTCACTGCACGTGGCAGTAGGAGGCACAGGAATGGGGTGGTGGCACGAGGACAGGAATTTGCTCAGGCCCAGACTGCCCTGCCCTCGGGGGCCACTCCGCATTTCAGGGGTGCAAGAGAAGCATTCATGAATTACGTCATGCACCCTACAAAGGATATTGAACAGTAAAGGGTGAACGCTGCCCCGAGAAAAGCTTGACCCTGTGCCCCCAGCACCTGGGAGGGAACCTCTAAGCCTCGGGGGACCGTGGGCCACACCAGGCAGTTCGCGTGATGATGGCGGCCTTGGGCCACGGGGCGTTGGCTTGACCTCTGCGGGGATGGAAGCTGAGTCCAGCCACGTGACCGTCCCCCAACTAGAACTGGACATCAGGCTCGGGGAGCTGCCCAGTGGGGTGCCCGTGCGTGTGGTCTCACGTCTTTGCTGGGAGACTAGGCACTGTCCTTGTGACTCCGCTGAGGGACCGCGGAAGCCCACGCCTGGGCCCGGGGCCGATTCTGTCCCCGGCTGCCCGCTGTAATGAACCATGACCACGAGTATGACAACTTCTCTGAGTCATGAACATGAGAGTGCCTCGGGGACCCCTAAACTTGTAGCAGACAGTTATTTGGGGGCGGTCCTTCTGGCGTCCTGAAATGGGGAGGAGAGAGGGGGAGGAGGAGGAAGTGGGATGGGGGGACAGGGAGGGCCCCTCTGGACCTGAACACACTCAGGAAGATGGGCAGGTCCTTGGCTTTGAGGGGAGATGGGAGCGGAGGGGAGGGGGACTCCCGGCCGCCGGCCTGGGTGCCTGGATTGACGGGGACCCAGGAGGAAAGGCCTGCTTGGGGCTCGATGGTCATCTTAAGTCATCGGGGTGGATGTGGCCATGGTGTCCTGGGGAGATGGCAGAGGCATCCGATGGGGGAGCGGGGCATGACTCACCAAGGAGGCGGGACTCCGCATGGAGGAGGCGGGACTCCGTGTGGAGGAGGCGGGACTCCGCGTGGAGGGGGAGGGACCCCGTGTAGAGGAGGCATCCTTCTCACCAGCTGCAGCCCGGGGTGCGCCCCTCCTGCGGGTCTTCACTCTGAAGGGGAGGCGGGGACCCCTGAGCAGCCTGCGGGGCGCAGAGCTCAGCGTGTGACCACCATCCCCTGCCAAGGAGGCTGGAAGGGCTGACCCCGGCCGGACGCAGGGGACGTGCCTGCACTGACTTTCACGATGAGAACAGGCTCCCTTCTCGGTGGTGGGGACAGGATGGCCCTGTTCTCACAACCCCTGCATCACCCAGACCCCCCCGCCCCCCCAGGCGGCCGTGTGGGGTTCCAGGCCCAGCCTCCTGCTCTCTCGGGACGACACTCACAGGAAGACAACGAGGCAGAGGCCGAGCAGCCCAACGACACCTGCTCCCGTGACAGCGCCCAGGACAAATGCTTCCCGGAGCGCGGGCTTCCCTGCGGACAGATGGGGTTTGGGGTGATTTCCCTCCGCCCCCCAGCACCCTGTGCCCTTACTGGACTCGGCCCCCACCACTCTTCCTTTCACCCCTTTCTTTCCTGACTCAGCCCCCCTCCCCAGCCCCACCCTCTCTCTTACCCACTCCTTCCTCCGTGGCCTCTGCCCCCAGCAGGCCCTGACCAGGCAGCAGCAGGACAGAGGCGCTCTGGGCCCCGTGCACATTCCGGGCCTCGCAGCTGAGTCTGAGGTCAGGGCTGAGCCCCTCCTTGAGGCTCAGGGAGCCTCT
>NW_006290768.1:811540-815960 GCF_000327345.1 Myotis davidii
GCGTGGCGGGAGGGTTGCTGTCGGCGACACAGAGCAGGCGGAGCGAGTCCCCTTCCCGGACCGGGAGAGCCGAGCCATTGCCCACGTGTTCCAGCTCTGGAGAGAGAGGAGCCCAGCGCAGGCCCCGGATCAGAAGACTTCTTTCTATTTCTCTCTCCTCTCCTTTTTTAAAAAAAATCCTCACCCGAGTGTGTGTGTGTGTGTGTGTGTTTAAATACATTCTTATTGATTTCAGAGAGGAAGGGAGAGGGAGGGAGAGGGAGAGAGAGGGAGGGAGAGGGAGAGAAACATCAATGATGAGAGAGAATCATTGATGGGCTGCCTCCTGCACGCCCCCTACTGGGAACTGATCCCTCAACCCAGGCATGTGCCCTGATATGGGAATCAAACCCTGACTTCCTGGTTCATAGGTCCACAGCTCAACCATTGAGTCGAGGCTGCCAGCCCATGGATATGTTTTCACTGATTTTTGGGGAGAGGGGAGGGGAGAGTGAGAGAAACTTCGATGTGAGAGAGAAGCATCCCCCTTACCTGTGTGGCTTCCTCGGGAGACGCGGATGGTCAGGTTCTGTGGTGCATCTGGACAGAGGGACACAGTGAGGAACAGAGTCCCTTCCCCAGCCCCCCACCCCCACCCTCAGGACACACAGAAATGGGAAGTGGAGACACGGGCGGCTGTGTCCTTCCTGCAGCCCGTCCCCCACCGCTCACACCCCACCCGGCGTCCTGGCCGGACTCACAGGACACGTTGAGCGTGATGGTCCTGCTCACATCAGCCCCGGGGAAGGTGAGCCGGCAGGTGAGGTTGGTGCCGTGGTCCTGCGGGCGGGGCTTGAACACGATCTCTGGGTACCTAGAGGCTGAGGAGCCCTGCGCCTGGAGTCTGAGGGCATCAGCCCCGGCCCAGGAGACGGTGCTGGGCCGCAGCGGAGCACAGGCTCCTGGCAGGGAGCACACCAAGTGACCCAGGCGGCCGGCCTCGAGGGGCTCCTTGATGCGGATGTCCGGGGTCTGTGTCAGCGCTGGAGAGAGAGAGGGGACCCCATGTGTGCACCCCAACCCTGAACTGCTGCCCAGCCCGGTGGTCCATTCCTGGGACCGCTCCATACCTGTGACGGTCACGGTGAGCTGGTTGTCCCAGTAGGTGTGGTTCACAGGGCCCCTCTCCAGTCGGAAGTAATACTTTCCACTGTGTCCGGGCCTCGCAGCTGAGATGCTCAGGGAGCAGTCGCCGGCCCCCGGGTCCCCGGAGAGGTCGAGTGGAGAGGGAGGTTTCACCTTCCTTGTTATTTTCTTGCCTTGGTTGTTTGTGGCCACGAGAACATCTTTGATAGCCTCCCTTTTCTGGTACCAGTAGCCGTACGCTGGGGTAGAGTCGTTCCAGCCCTCCCGAGGGTAGGACACCTTGCAGGGCACGTGCACGCACAGGCCCGCCTGCACCGTCACCGAGTCCTGCACCTGCAGTTGGTACTCTGGATCCTTCTGCAGGGACCCTGGGGGGACAGCGGCTCAGCTGCAGCACCAGCCCTGCCCTGTCTCCAGCCCGGCCTGGCCTGGCCCCACCCAGGCCCACTCACCTGCCCACAGCAGGGGCAGCAGCGGCAGCAGCAGCAGCAGCAGCAGCATGTCCGGGCCGGCTGGGCTGTCCTTGGGCTGTCTGGCTTCTGGAGCTGCCTGTCTGTCCCGGACGGAAGCGCCAACAGGAACCTTCTGGAGGAGGGAGCCGTGGCCACGCAGAAGAGGAACCCCGGGAACTGCAAATGGCCTGGAAGATCCCCTCTTCGGACTTCTCCTTTCACAGATGAAAGTAACAAGGCAGAGAGAGAACGAGTCGCTACCCTGGGTCATTCACAGTAAGGACAGTCCCAGGAGCGGGCTTTTGGGGGCAACAGGTGAGTCAGGCTCCAGGTGAGGTGCTGGAAGCAGGCATTCATTCATTCATTCACCAGGGACACATCTATTCGCTGCAGGAGCTGGAGGCATCGAGGGCAGTATGACCTCCCAAACTCTGCCCTCAGGGGCCTCACCCTAGCGTGGCCCCAAAGCCATTGCCCCCCAGGCTTCCCAAGGACACGCAACTTCCTGCCTTTCTCAGAGCCAAATCTTTAGTCCACACAGGGCTCCCAGCTCCACAGTGAGAAGCGGGGCCAGCCTGGCCGGCGTGACTCAGTGGTTGAGTGTCAACCTATGAACCAGGAGGTCACGGTTCCCTTCCCAGTCCGGGCACAGCCCAGGTTGCGGGCTGGATCCCCACTAGGAAGCATGCAGGGGCAGCAATCCTGGTACATGTTGTCACACACGGAGGCTTTGCGCTGCCCTAAAACACCACAGATTGGGGCAGGGGGGCGTTACACAACAGAAATTTATTTTCTCACAGTTCTGGAGGCTGCGAAGTCCAAGGTCGAGGATCAAGGGGCCACCTGGTGGGAGCCCACTTCCTGGCTTGCACACGGCCACCTTCTTGCTCCTCAGAGAGAACGCTGGTGTCTCTTATTTATTTATAAATACTTCAACCCACTCTTCTTAGAAAATTACTCTTTAAATATTTTATTGGGTTTAGAGAGGAATGAGAGAGAGAGAGAGATGTGAGAGAGAAACATTGATCGAGAGAGAAACATTGACCAGTCGCCTCCCATACACACCCCTACTAGGGATGGAGCCCACAACCCATGCATGTGCTCTGACCGGCCTTTGAACCGACAACCTTACACTGGGTGTGACGCTCAACCAACTGAGCCACATTGGCCAGGGTTGTTTTTTTAATTATTGATTTGAGGAAGAAAGAGAAACATTGATTTGTTGTTCCACTTATGTATGCATTCACTGGTTGATTTTTGTACGTGCCCTGACCGGGATAGAACCTCCGACTTCCATATATTGGGACAATGCTCTAATCAATTGAGCTTCTTGGCCATGGCTGGTGTCTCTTCTTCTTTTTTAAAAATATATTTTTATTGATTTCAGAGAAGAAGGAAGAGGAAGAGAGAGATAGAAACATCAATGATGGGAGAGAACCATTGATCGGCTAGCTCCTGCACGCCCCCTACTGGGGGTTGAGCCCACAACCTGGGCATGCGCCTTTCACTGGAATTGAACCCAGGACCCTTCAGCCCGCAGGCCAATGCTCTATCCACTGAGCCAAAGCTGCTAGGGCTGGTGGCTCTTCTTATAAGGACACTAATCTTGCCCTGGCCAGTGTCACTTCGTGGTTGAATGATGGGCCTCGGCACCAAAGGGTCCCTGGTTTGATTTCATGTCAAGGGCACATACCTGCGTTGCGATTCTATCCTCAGCCCCAATCAAGACACATGTGTCTCTCCCATTGATGTTTCTCTCTCTTCCTCTCCCTCTCCCTTCCTCCCTTCCACTCTCTCTAAAAATCAATGGGGAAAAAAATATATCCTTGGGTGAGGATTAAATAAATAAATGAATAAATAAATAAATAAGGGCACTAATCTTGTGTATCAGGGGCCCACCCTTATGACCTCCTGTAACCTTAATGATCTCTAATGGCCCTGTCTCCAAACATAGCCACATTGGGGGTTAGAGGTTGAACATGTGAATCTGGGGTAGGGGAGCAACTCAGACATAGCACTGGGAGCATTTCAGCACTGCCCACGTGACCCCATCGGGAGCGACAACTGGAGGCTTGCACCTGCTCTGTCCTGGGCTGTGCCCTGTATACCTTTTCCCTTTGCAGGTTTAATCTGTACCTTTTTGCTGTGAAAAACCTTGAGTATAATAGTTTCTCTTAATGCACTGAGTTCTTCTAGCCGAGAGTTTGACATGCTTGTACGTCTTAGGGGCTTCCAGAACAGTCTGTTCCCCCTCTTCAGACTGTGGTGCAGGAAACCACGGTTTCCCTTCGTGGGGGCAACAGCCCCCACCTGTCTGGGCCTGTCTGGATTCTGCAGACCAGGGCTCGGCGTCCTCGGAGCGCTCCCTGGTGGACTCATGCAGCAGTCCGCTCCCGAGGGCCCAGAGCTGGTCTGAGTCGGAAAGTTGCTGACCAGGCAAATGGCCGAGTAGATCAAAATTCCTAAAAGGAAATGGGGTGAGTGCAATCCGGAACTGCACAGAAAAAAGCATCGGTTGCCTTCCATCTGCAACCAGTTCCCCATTTCTCAACCACTCGTCCCTCAAACATATGGTGACATTACTTCTTTGTTGTTGTTAATCCTCACCCCAGGATACTTAATTTTCCTTAATGACATTACTTTTTTAAAAAAACACATTTTATTGATTCTTTACAGAGAGGAAGGGAAAGGGCTAGAGAGTAAGAAACATTGATGAGAGAGAAACATCAACCAGCTGCCTCCTGCACATCCCCGACTGGGGCTGTGCCCGCAACCCAGGTACATGCCCTTGACCGGAATCGAACCTGGGACCTTTCAGTCCGCAAGCTGACGCTCTCTCCACT
>NW_006290768.1:818648-819442 GCF_000327345.1 Myotis davidii
ACTCCCAGCTGTCTGTCCAGCTGACCGCAGGGGAGCTCAGTGTGGGCTCCTTAATGGACATGCCCAGCCCCCCTACTCGGCATGAGAAGACACCCCGTCACTCACCCAGGTGACTGTGCCCATGACAGGCTCTTCATCATTCCTGACCTTTGGTCTCCCGGCTGCTTGCCTCCTGCGGGCTTTCACTCTAAGGGGAGAAGTCAGCACCAGAATGGCCCAGGCGCAGGTGGGCAGCTGCCCCCGCTCCCTGATGGACAACGGAGGCATCCAGGCCCTGAGGACAGACTCGGACACTCCTGACATGCAGGTGAGGGTCCCGTCCCCCTGGATGCCCAGGGGTTTGGCCAGGACTGAATGTGCATCACCGAGGCCCCTCTCACACGCGGAGACTGTGCACGAGCCATCATCAGTGTGATTCATGGCAGCCACAACGTCCAAGCAACCCAATGTCCGTCAATGAAGGAACGGACAAACCAAATGTGCTCCATCCAAACCATGGGATATATTTGTAAATAAGAAGCAATGCAGAGCTGACACATGAACCTTGAAAATCTCAGGCTACACGAAAGAAGTCGGTCACAGTAAACATGTATTATATCATGGCATTTCTATGAAATGCGCGAATGGGAAAATCTAGAGAAACAGGACATACTGGTTGCCTGGGGCTGGGGGAGGCGGAGGCATGAGGACAATACAGGGATGTGGAGTTTCTATCTCTCTCTTTTCTTTTTTTCAGACAAATAAGGTTTTAAACTTGACCATGGTGATGGGTGCACAGCTGTGTGACTGAAGTA
>NW_006290769.1:0-5694 GCF_000327345.1 Myotis davidii
CCAAGGGGTCCTGGACTGCAAATGGGCACAGGTCGGGCTGAGGGACCCCTCCCCAGAGTGCAAATGTTTGTGCACCGGGCCTCTAGTGTTTTCATATTTGACAACTCATTTTCTTGCATGTCAACCTCTTACAGTTCCCAGCATTTGTTCATACTGTCTGCTCAGGAATGACTTTTCTCTTTACTTTGTGCCTATGAAATCCTACATACCCTACATGGTTTTAACTCCAATGCTGACTCCTTATACTAAATCCTCTCCTGATCCCATCTTATACCACCAAAAGTAACATATCATTTCTCTTTAACCAGCACACTATTTAAACATCTAGTGTCTTCCTATATAATAAAAGGCAAATATGCAAATTGTCCGCTCAACTGGGAGTTTGACCAGGGGTGGGGCCAGTCCACCAACCACCAGCAGCCCCTCCCCTAAGCCGGCCACGCCCTGATCAGGGTGGGGACAGCTGGCCAACTGCCTGTGGCCACTCTCCCCAGCCAGCCTGCCAACCTCCCACATCCCCTCCTCCCAGCTGGCTCAGGCCAATCAGCCCTGATCAGAGCGAGCTGGCTGGACCCACTGGTGCATGAATTTGTGCACCGGACCTCTAGTTAATTATAAAATGAAGCAGAATGAAATATTTAGAGTCTACTTACCCACTAGATCAGCCGTGGGCAAACTACGGCCCGTGGGCCGGATCCGGCCTGTTTGAAATGAATAAAACTAAAAAAAAAAAAAAAGACCGTACCCTTTTATGTAATGATGCTTACTTTGAATTTATATTAGTTCACACAAACACTCCATCCATGCTTTTGTTCCGGCCCTCCGGTCCAGTTTAAGAACCCATTGTGGCCCTCGAGTCAAAAAGTTTGCCCACCCCTGCACTAGATACTAATATCATCGAGAGCGGGGACTGTGTCCTATGATTCTTTCTATATTATTAGATCGAATTGGTGTGGCCCAGTGGTTGAGCATCAAGCTATGAACCAGAGGTTACGGTTCAATTCCTGGTCAGGGCACATGTCTAGGTTATGGGCTCAATTCCCAGTGGGGTCATTCAGGAAGCAGCCAATCAATGATTCTCTCTCATCATTGATGTTTCTCTCTCTCTCTCTGTCTCCCTTCCTTTCTGAAATAAATAAAAATATGTTCAATAAATAAATAAATAAACAAATAAATAAATAAATAAAGTCCTGGCCCTTGCTAGTTTGGCTCAGTGGATAGAGTGTCAGCCTGTGGATTGAAGGGTCGATTCTGATTTGTTTCTGGTCAGGGGCATATAATTCAGGTTCGATTCTGGTCAGGGGCATAATTTTTTTTTTAATGTCTTGGACAAGTATTAGCAATCAAACTCTCCCTTGTCAGTGTGGCTCAGTTGGTTGGGCATCATCCTGTGCACATAAAAGTTGCTGGTTCAATTCCTAGTCAGGACACATGCCCGGGTTGTGGGCTTGTTCCCCAGTAAAGGGTGTGTAGGTGATTAATGTTTCTCTCTCTCTCCCTCTCCCTTCCTTGGTCTCTACAAATCCATAAAAATCTTAAAAAACACAAAAAAACAAACTCATTAAAAAAATACACACACACACACACACACATATGTGTGTGTGTGTGTGTGTGTGTGTGTGTGTATATATATATATATATACATATATATATATATAGTGCCAATTTTGTGTCATTTCTGGATTTATTAATCCAAGTATCTTATTTCATGTTTTAAATCAACATTACTCATTTATTATTATTATATATCACAAGTATTTTAAAACTAGAGGCCCGGTGCACAAAATTCATGCACAGTAGGGTCCCTAGGCCTGGCTAGCAATCAGGGCCAATCTGTGGGGCAACCGGCGGGGTGACTGGGGCAACCAGTTGCACCCACCTTGGTCTGACACCGCCCACTCACCAGCCCTGCCCCCCACTACCACTACCACCACTGCCACCACCGGTTGGGGCCTGCGGGCTGGGGGCAGCTTCTGCATTGAGTGTCTGCTCCCTGGTGGTCAGTGCACATCATAGCGACTGGTCGTTCTGCCCGTTCGGTCTATTTGCATATTAGGGTTTTATATAGATAGATCTGCTAAGGCAAGCCTGTGCCCCAGTGTTGTTGTTTTAGTTTGTTTTTGTGGTACGAAAGAGGCCACATGCTAACCTGACAACCTCAGGGAAGGCTTGCATGGCTGTCTTGCAAACTCAAAGACTTAAAGTAACCACAAAGGATGGTCTGAAAATTAAACTTTAACTAAAAGCAGTTATGGTGGGTAGTCACCTCCTAGGCCGGTATCTTCCCTGACAAAGTCAACCTTTACCTTTACTGAGCTTATTGTCTTTTTTTCATTTATGATAACATATCATTGAAATGTCAGGGTAACTTGTAACTTCCCTTTTTTCCAGACCCCTCAGGGCACAACCAAATGTCCTGGGTGAAAGGACAGATACCACAAATTCATTGGTATTGTTATCATATTAATTGTTGATTGTTAACTATCCTGTACCCACCTAAGTAATGTGTCTATCATTTTACTGTCTATCCAATCCCAGGGGTTTCCCTGCTTTGCTTTCTCCTGCCTCTCTAATTTATCACTAATGGATTTCATGTAACCCACCTACATCTCCTACTTTAATGGTGAAAAACCACCATTCTCTGGAGCATTATCCCAATTCCTTGAGATTCTGCTTCCAGGCAATTGTTGAGTTTGGCTCAAATAAACTCACAAAAATTCTTTACATGTTTGAATGTTTTTATGGTAACATAGTACTGAAAGTCAAAAAATTTTGTGAATTTCCTTAGGAACTCAATTTCTGAAACACAAATTATGGCTTGGTCCATTCCAGCAATTATAAGAAAATACCAGAGACTGGGTAGCTTATAAACAACAGAAATATATTGTTCACAGTTCTGGAGTCTGGGAAGTCCAAAACAAAGGCACTAACATGGTCATATTTAGGTAAAGATCCTCCTCCTAATATGCTGTCCAGTCGTCCGTTCAACCAATCAAAGCATAATGTGCTAATGATATGCTAAGGCCATACCTTATGCCTTCTTGCTGTGTCCTCACATGGTGTGAGGGGCTAGGGGTATCTGTGGAGTCACTTTTATAAAGCCACTAATCATTGTTATTAGAACTCTATTTTTGTGACCTACACACTTCCCAAAGGCCTTTCTTAATAACATTGTCTCTGGGAGGTAGGATTTACCGTATGAATTGAGGGAGGGGAAAAACATTCAGATCATAGCACATTATATTAAACTAGAGGCCCGGTGCACAAATTTGTGCACCAGTGGGGTCCCTTGGCCTGGTCTACGGGATTGGGCTGAAACTGGCTCTCTGACATCCCCAAAGGGGTCCCGGATGGTGAGAGGGTGCAGGCCAGGCCAAGGGACGCCACCAGTGCACGATCGGGGCCAGGGAGAGCCATGGGAGGTTGGCCAGCCAGGGAGGGATGGTGGGAGGGCTACAGGGCATGTCCAGCCGTCTTATTTGGTCCTGATTGGCTGGACTCCAGCAGCAAGCTAACCTACCAGTCAGAGCATCTGCCCATTGGTGATCAGTGCACATCATAGCGACTGGTCAACTAGTCCACTATCTGCCCCCTGGTGTTCAGTGCATGTAATAGCGAGTGGTTGAGCAGCCTTAGCATATCATTAGCACATTACGCTTTGATTGGTTGAACGGACGACCGGACAGCATATTAGGCTTTTATTATAAACGATTTCTTAGCCAGTTTCTTCAAATATCCTTAATTTATGTAGAGCAACCATGAATTAATAGTTTTCTCCATTTTTAAAATTTTTTTCATGGTTCATTACAGATGGTCTGCACATCCAATACTAAATTGCACAGAAGTGGTGACAGGAAGCATCTAACGCCCTCCTGTTTTATTTCTCTATTTCATTGATTTTACCAGTAATAAATTTTATTTTTTATCAAATGTATGTTCGTACATGGTAACTTTATTAGGGGCTAATGAATGACTTTTTAAACAGTTACCATCCAACTTACTGTAACTTTGAGAACCATAACTATAAGGAAGAAAATAACTAATAAGACAGAGTTAGAGAATTGGGTTCCTTTTTCTTAAATTTCATATAATTAGGAGTAAATAAATAGAACATACTACAGAGAAAGTAGCCAAATTATATTACTGCCATTTCCCACTTACAGAAACGAGTTACATAATTTAACAAACAGGAAAGATAGATGGTGTATTTATTGTTTGGCTACATTGGTACGACTTATTTTAACAAAAGTTCTCATATTTAATAATCCAAAATAGTAACTTATTAGCTATATATCAAAAGTATATTAAAAATGGCCAACTTTGCCGTAACCGGTTTGGCTCAGTGGATAGAGCATCAGCCTGCGGGCTGAAGGGTCCCAGGTTCGATTCCGGTCAAGGGCACGTACCTTGGTTGCGGGCACATCCCCAGTGGGGGGTGTGCAGGAGGCAGCTGATCGATGTTTCTCTCTCATCGATGTTTCTGACTCTCTGTCCCTCTCCCTTCCTCTCTGTAAAAAATCAATAAAATATATTTAAAAAAAAAAAATGGCCAACTTTGATTGAAACACCTTTCAATTAATTCATTTCCTTATTCACTATTATACATTAAGTACTATGCTAGGTGCAGGGAGATATATTGTTAAAAGGCTCTTTAGTTTTTCCTCAGAAAATTTATAAACTAGTACAGGAATTAACCAATTTTTTCTGTAAAGGACCACACAATAATAACATAGACTTTAGAGAACTATTTAGTCTCTGTTTTCATGAGGCAAAAATAGTCATAGACAATAGGTAACAAATAAGCATGGATGTGTTTAAATAAAACTTTATTTACAAAGCCAGTGATGGGTCAGATTTGGCCCATGGGTTATAGTTTGCCAACATCTGCTCTAGTGGAAATTAACTAGCAATTCCAATACTACATGGTAAATGCAGTGATAATGAACAAAGGTTGTTATGGAACCTGATCTAAGAGAATCAACATAGGCTTCTGAGAGGGGGCAACAATCTAACTGATGCCCCTATTGTCTCAAATTCAGGAAACAAAAGTAATCTTTATAATATGCTACCATTATAAAACAATTTAAAATCTCGTTCTGAAAATGTAAACCATATTTGACTAAGTAAGAATTGCTTCATTATACAGTATTCTCTTCTAGTTGTTTATGACAAATTATACCATAAATATATCTGAAAGCTTACCTTGAGTGACTGTTTTGAGAACAATTAAAGTTGACAAAAATCTCAATGGCAAATGGGAACTCCTAAAGAAAGCAGCTGTCTTTGGTTTATTCTCCATAGAATGTTCCAAAGAATTATCCTGAATTCCCTTTACTACTCCTTTGAATATGTCTTCACCCAATCTCCTCAATGTTGATGTCATAGTTGAATGCTGTTAAAAAATATATATTAAATTAGCACAGTTATTAATGTTCAGAAAATATAATTTTAAACATTATAAACATACTAGAGGCCCGGTGCACAAAAATTTGTGCACTCGGGGGGAAGGGGAGGTCCCTCAGCCCGGTCTGTGCCCTCTCGCAGTCTGGGACCCCTCGGGAGATAACGCCCTGCTGGCTTAGGTCTGCTCTCGGGTGGCAGAGGGCAGGCCCAATCCCTAGGTGCAGGCCCTGATCGGGCTCAGAGCAGGGCCGATTGGGGAGTTGGGGCACTGCTCCCTGTCACGCACAGAGC
>NW_006290769.1:6660-7214 GCF_000327345.1 Myotis davidii
GAGAGGAAGAGAGACTAGGGAACAGCTGGTGTTTCAAAATGCAGGCTCAGAGGCCTGCAAGGCAGGTGGGGAAGGATGGTGTCCTCCATCACTGAAGCAAGCAAGCCTCTTGTTAGTTTCAAGCTACCTGGCTGCCGGCCGCCATCTTGGCTGGCAGTTAATTTGCATATCTCGCTGATTAGCCAATGGGAAGGGTAGCGGTTGTACGTCAATTACCATGTTTTTCTTTTATTAGATAGGACTAGTGGCCCAGTGCATAAAAATACATGCTCTCGGGGTGGTGTGGTCCCTCAGCCCGGGCTGCACCCCCTCGCAGTCTGGGAGGCCTCAGGAGATGTTCAACTGACGGCTTGGTCCTGCTCCCCGTGGGATGTGGGACTTAACAGCAGTCTGGACTCCCTCCGTGGGAGGCGACCGGCGGGCTGATCAGATACTGGCAAGCAGCGGGCCCTGCCCTCCATCGCCCCACCACTGCCACAACCAGTGGCCTCCTTCTGGGGGAGGCCACCAGGCGAGCCCATCAGTTGACGACGCTGGCTGGTGAATGGCCGGCC
>NW_006290769.1:7297-8430 GCF_000327345.1 Myotis davidii
GATGTCCCCTCTCTCTGCCTGCTGGCACGCAACTTGGCTGGCCTGGTACTGCCTGTTTGCAGGCCCTGCCCCCTGCCAACTGGTCAATCTGACAGTCGGTCAATTTGCATATTATGCTTTTATTATATAGGATGAACTAAAGATAAGTCATTTTTTTGTTTTTTCTTTATTGACTAGGTTATTACATATGTGTCCTTATCCTCCCATTACTGCCCCCAATCCTGCTCATGCCCTCACCCCGAATTGCCGGAAGCCGGTCCATCCTTGCTGCTTGACACAGTCACTGCAGGGAAGAAACATCTGCACAGCATATGTTTCAATGGATCTGGCGTATATGGCATACTGTTCTTAATATGTTTGCTCCCCTACTTAGCGCTATGTGTTTTAACCAAGGTCACCTCTCTGAGAAAGGTTGTTTCCTCAGGTGGGGATTTTCCCCTGGAGTTAGGGGTTAACAGGACTAAGGAAGAGAATAAATCAGTAAAATCCCTTAACTAAGTGCCAGGTGGGTAGTTAATCACTTTAACTACCAACAATCGAGTTTAAGCTACATAATCTTTACTTAGGATAATCTCCTTCAGTTACTTCCTTGTAGCTTAACAGAACAACAGAGTAGTGACCTTGGAATGGAGATAACAAATGCCCTAACCCTTGGAATAGAATGGATAGGATTAAAATCAACTGATATAAATACAGATGTAACAGGAGAATAAAGACAGAACCCGGCTGGAGAACCTGACTAGAGAACCTGCCCATGCTGATCATGTGAACGCTGCTGCCTCCATGTCATTCCTTCTTCCCCTACTCCGTCCATACCTTTGGGAACTCCTGGACCTGCTGGGGCTGGACCCCAACACCCAATAGTGTCTGTGTCCATTAGTTACGCTTATATGCATGCACACAAGTCCTTTGGTTGATCTCTCCCCCTTCTGCCCACTGTCCTCTGCCTTCCCTCAAGGTTTGATGGTCTTGATCGATGCTTCTCTGTCTCTGGATCTGTTTTTCTTCATCAGTTTATGTTGCTCATTATATTCCACAAATGAGTACCATCATGTGATATTTATCTTCCTCTGACTGACTTATTTCACTTAGCATAATGCTCTCCAGGTCCATCCATGCTGTTGCAAATGGTA
>NW_006290769.1:9198-17489 GCF_000327345.1 Myotis davidii
CCCAGAACCTGGCTAGAGAACCTGGCTAGGCTGCTGATCAACTGAACGCTGTCTCTGTGTCATTCCTTCTTTGCCGACTCCGTCCACACCTTTGGGAACTCCTGGACCTGCTGGGGCTGGACCCCAACACCCAATAGTGTCTGTGGGTTTAATCTCCAACATTTACAGGAATTTACAGATTATGTAGCTTAAACTTTATTTGTCTATTTTCTCTTTACTACTATTGGACTTGTTTCCATTGTCCTAGGAGCTGTATCGGTGAAGATGCTGCTACAACATATGTCTGCAATTTTGCTATGGATTACTCTTTAAGACTTTTATGGTTTCCCGTCTTATGTTTAAATCCTTATCCATTTTGAGTTTATTTTGTGTATGGTGTAAGTTGGTGGTCTAGTTTCATTTTTTTTGCATGTTTCTGTCCAACTTCCCCAACAACATTTATTGAAGAGGCTGTCTTGACTCCATTGTATGCTATTGCCTCCTTTGTCAAATATTAATTGAGCACACTGGTATGGGTTGATTTATGGGTTCTCTATGCTATTCCATTGGTCTATATGTCTGTTATTGTGCCAGTACCAGGCAATTTTGAGAAGAGTGGCTTTGTAATACAGCTTGATATCTGGTATTGAGATCCCGCCCCCTACTTTGTTCTTCTCAGGATTCCTGCTATTTGGGGTCTTTTTTTATTCCAGATGAATTTTTGGAGAGTTCGTTCTAGGTCTGTGAAATGACACTGGTATTTTAATGGGGAGTGCATTGAATGTATAGATTGCTTTGGGTAATGAGTACATTTTAAAGATGTTGATTCTACCATTCCATGAATATGGTATGTTCTTCCATCTGTTTACATCTTCCTCGATCTCTTTTTTCAGTGTCCTGTAGTATTTCAAGTACAGGTCTCTTACCTCTTCAGTTTATTCCAGATCTTAATTTTTTTGGTGCAATGGTAAATGGGATTGTTGCTTTAATCTTTCTTTCTGTAAGTTCACTATTGGTGTATAAAAATGCCATAGATTTCTGGGCATTAATTTTGTACCCCAGTACTATGTTGGACAGGAGTGATGAAAGTGGGCATCCTTGTCTTGTTACTGTTCTTAGCAGACTGCGGACGGATCACGAGAATTCTCACTTCATATTACACAGTGTTTTACAAAGTATCATACTTTAAAAAGATATTAGCTTGTAAGAATATGTAATAACTCCAAAATGCAATGGGTATTTAATTTTAAAGCGTGCCTTTAACATTTATGTAGAATGTTTTTTGTACTCGTTCATGAGAAACTTATCTGGCCACTGAGTAAAGCTAGCAATAAAACTACTGGTCTGCAATGTGTTAAGTGAAATGGTTTTAGTTTTTGCACACTGAGTATGATGTTGGCTGTAGGTTTGTCATATAAGGCTTTTATTATGTTGAGGTATGATTTCCTCTATTCACACTTTGTACAGGGTTTTTATCAAGAAAGCGTATTGGATTTTTTCAAATTTTTTTTCTGTACCAATTGATATGACTATGTGATTTGCATCTCTCAGTTTGTTTATGTGATGTATCACATTTATTGATTTGTGGATATTGTATCATCCTTGCATGCCCGGGATAAATCCTACTTGGTCATGGTGTATGAGATTTCTGATGTAATGCTGGATCCAATTTACTAGAATTTTGTTGAGGATTTTGGCATCTATGTTCAAGAGGGATATTGGCCTGTAATTCTTGTGTGTGTGTGTGTGCTGTCTTTATCTGATTTTGGTATGAGGGTAATGCTGGCTTTATAGAATGAGCTTGAAGTGTTCCCTCCTCTTGAATTTTTTGCAATAGTCTGAGGAGGATAGGTTTTAGTTCTTCTTTGAATGTTTGGTAAAACTCCCCTGTGAAGCTGTCTGGCCCTGGGCTTTTGTTTGGTGGAAGCTTTTTGATGACTGCTTCAATTTTCTTCACAGCAGTAGTCGCCAACTTGTGGTCCATGAACCACTGGTGGTCTGTCAGGTCTGAAAGGTTGGCGACCACTGCTCAATAGTTATCGGCCTATTGAGATTTTTAGATTCTTCCTGATTGAGTTTTGGAAGGTTATACATTTCTAGGAATATATCCATTTCCTCTAGGTTGCCTAGTTTGTTGGAATAGAGTTCACAGTATTTTTTTATAATCCTTTATATTTCTGTGGGGTCTGTTGTTATTTCATCTCTTTCATTTCTGATTTTGTTTATTTGGGTCCTCTCTCTCTGCTTCTTGGTGATCCTGACTAGAGGTTTATCAATCTTGTTTATCCTTTCGAAGAACCAACTCTTGGTTTCACTGACCTTTTGTATTTTTTTTTTGGTCTCTATGTCATTTATTTATGCTCTGATCTTTATTATCTGTGATAAATCAATTTTTTGCTAATTAAAAAAATAAAATGGAGTTGAAACATGCAAGTCTGAAAAGTAATAATTTTATTATCAAGTTTAAAAATTTACTTATGACTAGATATTTTTCTAAAAGAAATGGGCATCTACTAGAATTAGAAAATCGGAAAGAGTAATTTTCTAAGTATAAATTTAGGAGAAGAATTAAGAGAATATTCAGTTTCAATGCATTGAAGAACATAGGATCATGAGATATTCTGGCACAGAGAAATCAAAGGAACAGAGGTTCTTCATTGCCCTACTATTACTGATAAAGGCTTACCAGGTATATTTGATAGCATCCTATATAATAAAAGTGTAATATGCAAATCAATCAAACAGCAGAACGACCAGTCAGCAGGGGGTGGGGCTGGCGAGCAAGTGGCACCAGGCCAGCCAAGGCGCATGCCAGTGGGCAGATGGAGGGGACGGCAATCGGGGGGGTGGCGATGACCAGCGTTGGCAATCGGAGGGGAGAAGGAGGGCGGCGGCGACCAATGGCTGATGCCCTCTCCTGATTGGGCTGCCTGGTCACCTCCCTCAGAGAGAGCAAGCCTAAGCTGTCAGTCAGACATCCCCTGAGGGCTCCTGGACAGCGAGAGGGCAGAGACTGGGCTGAGGGACCTCATCCACCGTTCCCGAGTGCATGAATTTTCATGCACCAGGCCTCTAGTTAGCTTATAAACACCTCACTACCTTACACAGCTCAGTATGATTGTAAATGCCACAATGATTTTGATAACTTAACAATTGCAGAAGAATAAAATGCTGGGTTGGAATCATGAATAATTCTCATGACAAATAAATTAAAGCAAGAAAATTGGCAAATTTCAAACAATAGCATATAACTACCTCTAAAGTAATATAGGCTCTTCCCTGGTCAGTATGGCTCAATGGTTGAGCATCAAACCATGAACCAGGATGTCATGGTTCAATTCTGGTAAGGGTACATGCCCCAGTAGTGGGCTCAATAGTAGGAGGCATGCAGGAGGTAGCCAATCACTCTCCCTTTCTTCCTTCCTCTCTGCAGTCAATATAAATTTGTATATTTTAAAAATGAATGGGTAGGAGCTCTGGGTTTTGGAGTTGCCAGACCCAGTTCTGCCATGAAATGTGGCAAATCTGCTCATCTCGGCGGAGTCTGGAGTCAGTAGACTGGAGCTGGTCAGAGAGAAAGCTACAGTTTCATTTTTTGTGTTTTTCTTCATTTGTTTGTTTTAAACCCAGAGCACAGTTTTAAATTGAAGCTTTGGTACAGGAAGGGAGTTGCGGACTTGAGGTGCCTAAAGAGAGGCTGGGGTGGAAAATATTGTGGGGAGACGTAGAAAAACAGCAACCAGGAGTATTTGGTGGTAGGCCCCCAAACCAATAAGGACATTTTTTCCAGAAATGAGCAAGCCCATCCCAATAGCCACAGGGCAGGAAAAAGAAAAGATCCCTTGCTAGGTGATAGAGGGTGGCTCACCCTCAGGAGCTCTGCATGCCACACCTTGCATTTTGACCTTTGTAGATGAAACAAAAGCAGAGGCCACGCCTATGGATTAGAACCATCTCAAGAGCATCTTGCAAGGTAGTGCTGATATGATAAAAACTCCACGTTTTCAGCTGACACCACTGATCTCCATACAAATGTTAGGGGCCAAAAAAAAATATTGGGGACTAGCTATGGTTATGGGAAATATCAAACATGTTCTGCCTTGTGTTGGTTACAGAAACCATTCTGACTTGGCTGGGAGTTGTACGTCCCAAGGGCCAGGTAGTCAACCTTGGAACCATTCTCATTCAGAAAGTGCATATTATCATGGAAAGATTAACAGCCTTGTGACCCAGACAGAGTCCCACCCCAGTCTCCTACTCTTTCATGCCTGTAATCCCTACTTCCCCATGTAATCTTTGTCTTACCCTTTATAAGCAGCTGGCTCATGGGGGTTTGCAGAGCAAATTTTTTGTGGATGACCTGCTGCTCTTCCATATTGCCGGCAGTATTGGAATAAACGCTCACATATGATTCAACCCTCTCTCTGCTTAATTGGCTCAAGTAGTGACAAGCAGCATGGACCCACTGATTGTCCGGTTACTCAAGGATCTCTGTCCAGCCAAGGGCAGAGTAATATTTTAGGCCGTAGCATGGAGTAGCAGCTACGGGACAGGAAAACACACCTACCACATTACATGAAAGCTAAACAGCATCTCCCCTGCCTAAAGCCCTTTCAGAAATAGACTTTTGAGTGATTAAGATTGACAGCTGGCTAGCAGGCAAAGGTGGGCAGAGATGGAGCATGGGGAACCAGGGGAATTGCTGACTCTGCCCTGCAAACAAATCTACATTAAGAGGTCCCCTCCTGCTTGCTGCCAAGACCTGTGGAGACAGGCACAAATGGTGGATATGTAGATCACATGGAGCTTCCAGCAGGTTGCTGAAAGCCAAAGGAGGACAGTTCCTGACATTGGTTAGCACCTCAGTATCTCACAAGAAGATCAGAATTGGTAGATTGAACAGAAGAATAGGATGCAAAGGGAGCTCCCATGGGACACTAAACTCTGCTGAAACGAACATCACTCCACTCACTTTTATTTCTTTTGCTCTATTTTTCTCCCCTTTTTTTCCTTTTAAATTTATCTTCATTATCTGTCTGCTTTATGGATTTGTTAGTATTCTAGTCTATTGTTTCACTCATATCTAATTTTCCTATTCCTTTTTCTTACGCAAATTTTTTTCTTCATTACTCAAATTTTTTTCTTTCTCTTTTTAGTCCAGTTTTCTCATCATTTTTCATTTTCTTATTTTAGATCTGCTTTCTCCTGTATTTTCCTTTTCATTTTTTTTCTTTTCTTTTCATCCTTTATTTTAAACCATTTTCCTTCCGCCATTCTCATAATATTTTATACTTCTTTCTTTCAGCTCTGCATCTACATATCCATTCCTCAGTCTTCTTGTTTTTTTGTTTGTTTTCTCCACATATTTTTTTCCTTTTTTTATTTTCCTATCATTCTCTCTTCCCTGGTGGTTGCTTTTGTTGGTGCTGTAGGGGTCTGGGTATGCTATTGTTTTGCTACTTTTGTTTGATGTTTTGTTGTGCTGTATTTTGTTCTGTTCGATCAGCACCTCCATGACAGGTTGTACAACATGGGCGGGGATGAGCCACATAGTCAGCCAGCCTGAGGGGAGACTCCATTCAAGAATGGGACAATAACAGTCAAAACCCAACTATAACAGGAGAACCCAAATAACTCAAGTAAGGGGCTTTCCTAGAGCACCCAAATCTAAGAGACTGCAACATTGGGTCCCACAAAACACCTACTATGTAAGACCACCCAACAAAGTCTGGGAGGCATAGCAGTTTGATTGAACATATAGAAACAAATACAAAGGAACAGAAAAAATGGGGAGACAAAGAAATAATCCCAAAATGAAAGAAAAGGAGGAATCACCAGAAAAGGAACTAAATGATATGGGAGAAGGAATTTGTCAGATAAAGAATTTAGAGTAATGGTAATAAGAGTGCTCAGAGCCCTAACTGGTTTGGCTCAGTGGATAGAGCATCAGCCTGCGGACTTTAGGGTCCCAGGTTCGATTCCGGGCAAGGGCATGTACCTTGGTTGCGGGCACATCCCCAGTGGGGAGTGTGCAGGAGGCAGCTGATCGATGTTTCTCTCTCATCGATGTTTCTAACTCTCTATGCCTCTCCCTTCCTCTCTGTAAAAAAATCAATAAAATATATTTTAAAAAAATAAGAGTGCTCAGACAATTCAGTGAGAACTACAAGCACATTAATGATAATTATAAGGGGCTTAATGAGAGCTACACAAATATGAAAATATAGCTTAAAACAATAAATAAGAATTAGAAATGAGGGACAACATAACTGAAATAAAGAACAACCGGAAATGATTCAACAGCAAACTAGAAGAAGCTGAGAACTGAACCAGTGAATTAGAAAACAAGGAAGAGTCTACGGCCATACCACCCTGAACGCGCCCGATCTCGTCTGATCTCAGAAGCTAAGCAGGGTCGGGCCTGGTTAGTACTTGGATGGGAGAAAACAAGGAAGAAAAAAACACCTATTCAAAGAAGCAAATGAAAAAAAATTAAAAAGCAGGAGGAGAGTCTAAGGGAGCATTGGGCAACATGAATTGTAACAACATCACAGGGTATCAGAAGTAGCAGAATCTGAGAAAGGAACAGAGATCCTGTTTAAAGAAACAATGGCAGAAAATTTCCCTAACCTGTGAAGGAAAAACTCAATCAGGTTCAGGAAACACAGAGTCCCATTCAATATGAACCCAAAAAGGCCCACACTTAGGCACATAATAATTAAAACAGCAAACACTAAAAATAAAAAAAAGAGAGAGAGAGAAAGTTACCTACAAGGGAGCTCCCATTAGACTGTCAGCTGACTTAGCAATAGAAACACTTCAGGCCAGAAAAGAATGGTATGAAGCATACAAAGTAATGAAAACCAAGGGACTAAACCAGGGGTGGGCAAACTTTTTGACTCGAGGGCCACAATGGGTTCTTAAACTGGACCGGAGGGCTGGAACAAAAGCATGGATGGAGTGTTTGTGTGAACTAATATCAATTCAAAGTAAACATCATTTCATAAAAGGGTACGGTCTTTTTTTTTTTTAGTTTTATTCATTTCAAACGGGCCAGATCCGGCCTGCGGGCCATAGTTTGCCCACGGCTGGACTAAACCCAAGATTACTCTATCCAGCAAGGCTATCTTTCAGAATTGAAGGTGAAATAAAGAGCTTTGCAGACAAAAAAGGATAAAAGAGATTACTGCCACCATACCTGCATGGCAAAAAATGCTAACGGGACTACTTTAAGAAGAAGAAATGGAAATAGAAGAATACGGGCATAAAGAATAATAATGGTATTTTTTTAAAAAAAGGAATAGGCCCTAGCTGGTTTGGCTCAGTGGATTGAGTGTCAGCCTGTGGACTGAAGGCCCCAGGTTTGATTCCCGTCAGGGGAACATGCTCCGGTTGCGGGCTTAATCCCCAGTGGTGGGTGTGCAGGAGGAAGCCTATCAATGATTCTCTATCATGATTGATGTTTCTATCTCTCTGTGCACTCTCTTCCTCTCTGAAATCAATAAAAATATATATTTTTTAAATTATAAGAATGGAGAGAGAGACAAAATGGCGGTGGTATAGATGGACATGTCCTGTGCCTTGTCCCAGAGCAGATAGGGTGAGCAGCTGAAACCAGTAACATCCAGCCCCAAATGGCAGAGGAGATTCAGCTGGGAGACAGTCTGCAGCCGGGAAAGGCAGAGGACTCCCAGAGAAAGGTAAAGTCAAGGCTCTGGGAAGGATAATCGGCCAGAACTCTGAGCCCTGAGGATCGCAGGGAATCCACACAGCACAGGCTTGGGCCGCGTCCCTTGGGACGGGCACAGTGGAAAAAAAGGTATGCAGATCTGCTGGTCGGCAGGGGATTCTAGATCTGGGTCCACAGTCACTAAAGGCTGAAGAGCGCCTGCAAGAGAGGAATGCGCAGAGGTGCAGCCTCTCCGGCCTCTGTGGCTTGTGCCTTTCTTCATTGAGCCTAGTGCATAGGACCTTTCGGATACAGACACATACCCGTGGCTGGAGTGTGGGAGAAGGTGCGGAATTGTGGAATCTGGGGAGAGAGGGGGGTCCAGGAGAAGTGGTAGCGAGTGTGGTGCTGAATCATGCCTCAGCCTGGGACCTGGGCAGCCATTTTGCACTGAAGAGATAGCCCCTCCCCTCCAGTATCCAGGCAACTAATACAGCCACACCCAGATTCCACCCTGATTTGTAAAAGGATTAAAAAACAAAAAACCTAAATAGTCCCGGAGAGCACAAAGGGGCTGGACTAGAGGCTTTCCGTCCCAGCAACTGGATCCTGAGAAACACTACAGTACAGAGGACTGGGATCT
>NW_006290769.1:22233-26270 GCF_000327345.1 Myotis davidii
ATTTTTTTAAAAAAGAGTGCCAGCAGGAGAATGCGCAGAGGTGCAGCCTCTCCAGCCTCTGTGGCTTGTGCCCTTCTTCATAGAGCCTAGTTAATAGGACCTGTAGGATACAGACACTTACCCATGACTGGAGTGTGGGAGAAGGTGCGGAATTGTGGAATCTGGGGAGAGAGGGGGGTCCAGGAGAAGTGGTAGCGAGTGTGGTGCTGAATCATGCCTCAGCCTGGGACCTGGGCAGCCATTTTGCACTGAAGAGATAGCCCCTCCCCTCCAGTATCCAGGCAACTAATACAGCCACACCCAGATTCCACCCTGATTTGTAAAAGGATTAAAAAACAAAAAACCTAAATAGTCCCGGAGAGCACAAAGGGGCTGGACTAGAGGCTTTCCGTCCCAGCAACTGGATCCTGAGAAACACTACAGTACAGAGGACTGGGATCTTAAGCCAGCCAACTTCACTTTTTCATTTTTATTTTATTTTTTTATTACTTTGTTATCCTTTTTTATGCTTCTTTTTTCTTTGTTTTCCTGTTTTGTTTGCTTTATTCTCTATTTCTTCCCACATTATTTTCCATCACTCTATTTTATTTTATTTTTATTTGCTATTTTTATAACATTTTTGAAATCAAATTTTTTGTGAATTTATCATTTTTTTCTTGTTCTCTTTCCTCCTATCCACCCATCCCCTTTCTACTTCCTCTATACTGAACTAATATCCTCCCCATATTCATCCAACTCTTAACCTTATCTTCTATATATAAGCTAAGCAGCTACAGATTCTGCCCCTACCCTCTTTGCTGGGGGTTTGGTGTTTGTATTTTTTTTTCTTTAATTTTACTGTTATTTATTTTTTGTTTGTTTTGTTTTGTTTGTTTATGTATTGGTTCTGTGGTGTTTTCCATATATATATATCTCGTCTCCTTTTCTTCCTTTTTCTTTTCTCTCTTATCTTTTTCACTCAATTCAATATCATTTATGCTCTCTTTTCTCACCCCTAATTCTCTTTTCTCAGGTGGTCACTTATAGTAGGGTTTTTGTTGTCGTGAGTACATTCGTGCTTTGGTCCCTTTGTGTTGTGTCTTGTTGAGATGAATTTCATCCTGTATGGTCAGGTGCTAGGGAATGAGCCTCATAACCAGACACCTGGAGCAGAATCTCCATCCACAAACGGGTCAATAACACCCCAGACCCAACTACAGAGGCAGGAAGAAGGCGGCAGTGAGGGAGAGAGCGTGAGTCAGTGAGGGACCAAAAGAGGAGTGTGTGGTCATGTGGGATGTGTGTGTGTGTGTGTGTGTGTGTATGTGAGTGAGGCACAGATAGATCCCACAGGACCTTCGGGGTCAGGCTAAACGGGCTCACCTAACTAGGCCAGCTCATCCCCAGAAGCCTAGCGTTTATAAGGGTAGAGGGGCTGTAACTGGGAGCCAGGCCTCATCCCCACCCAGGATGCTCTCAGGTAACACCTGGGACTCTAAAGACACCCCTGCCAGGGATTTGCTACTTCGGCTGTGGTCCCACGGTGAACGAGTCTCCAGCCACCCTGAGAGTAGGCTCCTGTGAGTTCTGAAGCGTGCTCCCCTCTTACCGGCCCAACAACTTAGCCTGGGGCACTGCAACCATGCAAGCAGCAGACACGTGAGCAGCCCACTCCTGTCCAAGGAGCAGCAGCCCCACGAGCAGCCTGCCCCAGGCCTAAGAGCAGAAACCTCATGTGGCCTGCCCCTGTCCAAGGAGCAGCAGCTGTCACCTGTGTGAGTGGCCCGCTCCCTCGCCTGAGGAGCAGCAACCACGCAAGCAACCTGCCCCGTCTGAGGAACAGCAGCCACACAAGCAGCCTGCTCTCGATTGAGAAGCGGCAGCCCCACGCAGCCCACCCCCATCCGAGGAGCAGCAGCTGCGCAGCCCACACCCTCCTCCTGTCTGAAGAGCAGTAGGTGTGTGAGAAACCTGCCCCCATCCAAGGAGCAACAGCTGCACAAGCAGCCTGCCCCCATATGAGGAGCAGCAGTGGTGTGAGCAGCCCATACCCATACAAGGAACAACATCACTGCAAGCATCCCACTCCCATTCAAGGAGCAGTAGCTGCCCGAGCAGTCTCCCCCAGTCCGAGGAGCAGCAGCCACGTGAGCAGACAGCCCCAGTTCCAGGAGCAGCAGCTGCACGAGCAGCTCACTCTGGCCCAAGGAGCTGCAGCTGCCCGAGCAGCTCGCCCCTGTCTGAGGAGTAGCAGCCACATGAACAGATAGAACGGCCACATCTGAGGAGCGGTAGCCCTGCGCAGCCCACACTGGTCCAAGGAGCAGCAGCCACATGCTGTCTGCACCTGTCCAATGAACAGCAGCTGTCTGAGCATCCCGCCCCCATCTGAGGAGCAGCAGCCGCACGTGCAGCTAACTCCCGCTCGAGGAGCAGCAGCCACACAAGCAGCCCATCTCCCACCCATCTGAGCAGCAGCAGCCGCACTGCAGCTCACTCCTGCCTGAGAAGCAACAGCCACAGAAGCAGCCCATTTCCCATCTGAGGAGCAGCAGCTGCACGAGCAGCCCGCACCCGTATGAGGAGCAGAAACCCTGTAAGCAACCTGCCCTTGTCCAAAGAGCGGCAGCTTCATGAGCAGCCCACCCCGTCTGAGGAACATCTGATATAGCTGCAATAAAAAACACCATGGAAAGTTTCAAAAGTAGACTAGGAGAAGCGGAGGACTGAATTAGTGAAATAGAAGACAGCGAAGCAAATCCACACACAAAATGAACTGCAATTAAAGAAAAAAAATTAAAAGACAGGAGGAGAGCCTAAGGGAGCTATTGGACAACAGGAAATGAAGCAACATACGAATAATAGGGGTGCCAGAACAACAGGAAGAGGAACAAGGCTTAGAAAACCTATTCGAAGAACTATTGTCCAAAAACTTCCCTGATGTGGGGAAGAAAAAAGTCACACAAGCATAGAGAGTCCCAAACAAGATGAACCTGAAACGACCTACACCTAGACACATCATAATTACGATGGCAAATGTTCAGGACAAAGAGAGAATCTTAAAGGCTGCAAGAGAGAAATGGAAAGTTACATACAAGGGATCTCCCATTAGATTATCAAATGATTTCTCATTAGAAAGAAAAAGCTCAGAAAGAAAACAGCCACACAAAAAAGAAATGGCTACAAACAAGTACATTTCAAAAATAACTTTAACTGTAATTGGACTAAATGCTCCAATCAAAAGACAGCTACAGCTCCTTGGGCCAGAATGAGCTGCTCATGCAGCTGCTGCTCCTCGTATGGGGGCTGTCTGCTCACGTGGCTGCTGCTCCTCAGATGGGGGATGGGCTGCTTGCGTGGCTGCTTCCTTTTGGGTGGGAGCGAGCTGCACGTGTGTCTGCTGATCTTCAGATGGGGGCAGGCCACTCACTCAGCTGCTGCTCATTGGACAGGTGCAGGTTGCGTGTGTCTGCTGCTCCTCGGACCAGTGTGGACTGCACAGGGCTGCCGCTTCTCAGATGTGGGTGGTCTGCTCTTGTGGCTGCTGCTCCTCGGACTGGGGGAGACTACTCGGGCGGTTACTGCTCCTTGAATGGGAGTGGGATGCTTGCAGTGATGTTATCCTCCTCAGACTACTACAAAAAATCCAACAGGAAGGAACACTTCCAAGCTCATTCTGTGAAACCAGCATCATCCTAATACCAAAACAAGACAAAGACAACATAATGAAAGAGAATTAGAGGCCAATATCCCTCATGAACATAGATGCCAAAATCCTCAACAAAATCTTAGCAAATCGGATCCAGCAGTACATCAGAAAGATCATACACCATGACCAAGTAGGATTTATCCTAGGAATGCAAGGATAGTACAATATCCGCAAATCAATAAACGTTGATAAATCACATGAACAAATTGAGAGAAAAATAACACATAGTCATTTCAATTGATGCAAAAAAAGCATTTGACAAAATTCAACACCCTTTCTTGATAAGAACTCTCAGCAAAGTGGGAATAGAGAGATCATAACTCAACATAATGAAAGCCTTATATGACAA
>NW_006290769.1:28043-28563 GCF_000327345.1 Myotis davidii
TTCTAGGAATATATCCCAAGAAACCAGAAACACCAATCAGAAAGGATATATCTATCCCTATGTTCATAGCAGCACAATTTACAATAGCTAAGATTTGGAATCAGCCTAAGTGCCCATCAGCAGATGAATGGATTAGAAAACTGTGGCCATCTACACAATGGAATCCTATGCTGCTGTGAAAAGGAAGGAACTTCTACCATTTGCAACAGCATGGATGGATCTGGAGAGCATTATGCTAAGTGAAATAAGTCAGTCAATAAAAAAAAAATACCACATGATCTCACTCACTCCTGGATAATAAAGACCAACATAAACTGATGAACAAAAATAGATACAGAGGCAGAACAGCCTTGAACAGACTGTCAAAATACAGCCGGAAGGTTGGGGAGGGTTTGGGGACGGGAGGGGGTGTTAAGGGATCAACCGAAGGATTTGTATGCATGCATATAAACATAACCAATAGACATAAGACACTGGCGGGTAGGGGAGGCCAGGGGGGGAAAAAAGGAGACATATGTTA
>NW_006290769.1:28790-32221 GCF_000327345.1 Myotis davidii
TTTTTTTTTTTTTTTTTAGTTTTATTCATTGCAAACGGGCCGGATTCGTCCTGCGGGCCGTAGTTTGCCCACGTCTGCTCTAGGTCCATTGTTGTTGCAAATGGCAAGATTTCATTCATTTTCATTGGTAATATTCCATTGTATATATGCACCACTTCTTTATCCACTCGTCTAACCAATGGACACTTGTGTTGTTTCCATGTCTTGACTATTATAAAATAGAGGCCTGGTGCACAAATTTGTGGATGGGTGGGGTCCCTCTGGGTGGCCTGCAGGGATCAGGCCGAACCTGCAGTCCAACGCTGCCTGCAGCTCTTACCTGCTGCTCCTGCTCATCCTGGCCCCACTGTGCCTGCCATAGTTCGCACCCAATTAGTTCTGATCAAGAGAGGCTTGTGCTGCCACAGCATCTCTCACCAGCATCTTGCCCCCCCCCAAGGGGAGTGGCCTGCAGAATTGGGCTGAAACTGACCCTCTGACACCCCCCCCCCCTCCAGGGTCCCTGACTGTGAGAGGGCACAGGCCAAGCTGAGGGATCTCCCCACCCCCACCCCCAAGTGCACAAATTTTTGTGCACCAGGCCTCTAGTAATAATAATAATAGAATAAGAATGGTAAATATATACCTATCAATAATAACCTTAAATGTAAATTGCTTAATGCTCCAATCAAAAAACATATGGTAGCTGAATGAATAAGAAAACCTGCTGTCCATAACAGACTTACGTCATAATGAAAGTAAAGGGATGAAAAAAATGTTTCCAGGCAAAAAAAAAAGCTGGGGTAGGAATACGCATATCTGACAAAATAGACTTCAAATTGAAGGCCATTACAAGAGATAATGAAGGATATGTCATAATACTAAAAAGATTGATAAAACAAGAGGCTATAACTCTGGTAAACATATATGCCCCCAATACAGGAGCATCCAAATATATAAAAAAGACTTCTGGAGGATTTTAAAGGAGAGCTGGACAACAATACAATCCCTGTAGGGGATTTTAACACCCCACTGACGTGACTGGATAGATCATCTAAACCAATGGTTCTCAACCTTCTAGCCCTTTAAATACAGTTCCTCATGTTGTGACCCAACCATAAAATTATTTTTGTTGCTACTTCAGAACTGTAATGTTGCTACTGTTATGAATCATAATGTAAATATCTGATATGCAGGAAGGTCTTAGGCTGTTCGACTGCCAAAGGGGTCACGACCCACAGGTTGAGAACCACTATTCTAGACAAAAAATAAAGGAAATTGTGATCCATAAAGACACACTTGATCAGATAGGATTAAATGAAATTTTCGGATTATTTCATCCAAGAGCTACAGAATATACATTCTTGTCAAGTGTACATGGGACATTTTCAAAGACAGACCACATGTTAGGACATAAAAACAAGTCTCTACAAGTTGAAGATTTAAGTCATATCAAGCATCTTCTCAGATTACAGTGCCGTGAAATTAGAAATCAACTACATTACAAATACTCAAAAACACTGACATACATGGAGGCTAAACAGCATGTTATTAAACAATGAATAGGTTACCAATGAGATTAAGAAAGAATAGAAAACATGCTGGAGCGGCTTGGGAGTGAGGCTGCGGAGAGTGCGAGAGTGCGGCACTGACAGAGACACCCGCAGGATCCAGCTCGGACCGGACCCGGCAGCTATCACTGCCACCTGCCCTAGTCGCCCCTCAGCCACTTCTTGCCATGGAGACGAGGCCGCTGCCGCCACCACCGTCCAGGGGCTCCAAGCCGCGGGCCAGCCCAGCGGCTGCCCTGAAGGCATGTGGCGGGCCAGGGCCAAGATGCCGTGCAGCCTAGGCGGAGCCACGGTCCTTGTCCCCAGCGGTTCTGAGGGCTCCCGGCTGCCACAGCTCTGGTGGCTTTGGAAGTGGCTGGCAGGGCGGGGAGAGGTTGGCTCCAGGGCACGGGTGGGAGGGGTGGCTGGCTGGAGCCCCAGTCCCTTTTATCCCCCCCGGAAGAACCCTTTGGGTGTCTAGAATCCAGTCGGTTCTCACATCCTAGCGCTGTCCAGGGGCGAGGGCGGGGGTCCTTGGAAACGTGCGGGACAGGACACTGACCCTGTCGAGTGCCCAGGAACTTTGCATGCGGAACCGGGCTGCCATAGTTTATTCTGAAAGAAGAAACTTGGAACAGCGAGTGCAGAATTTGCTCAGGTCCATTTAAAAGAGGGGAAACTCCGGGCATGAGAAAATTTGCTCTTGCAGAGACCAACTTTTCTTTCCCTGAAAGGCCCCCAGGCCCTCTCCCAGGCCTCTCTTTATTTGGCCATCCCAACTGTTGAGGCCGCCTAGGACGGGGGAATTGGGGCTCAGAGCTGCCCAGAATTCAGAATAAGCCAACTGGGAATGCAGATCCCCCCCTCCATAACAACTGACACACAGAAATACAAAAGATTATGAGCAAATACTATGAACAATTATATGCCAACAAAATAGACAACCTGGACAAAATGGACTAATTCCTAGAAACATAAAATCTTCCAAAACTCAACCAGGAAGGAAAAAAAAAAACCCTGCGTAGGCCAATAACTGATGAAATTGATGCAGTAATTTAAAAACTTCCACCAAACTAAAGTCCTGGAACAGATGGAATTACAGGTGTATTTTATCAAACATTCAAAGAAAAGCTAACAGCTATACTCCTCAAACTAAATATTCAAAAGGAAGGGCCCTGGCCGGTTTGGTTCAGTAGATAGAGTGCCGGCCTGCAGACTGAAGGGTCCTGGGTTCAATTTCAGTCAAGGGCAGATTACCCTTTGCAGGCTCGATCCCCAGTAGGGGGTGTGCAGGAGGCAGCAATCAATGATTCTCTCTCATCATTGATGTTTCTATCTCTCTCTCTCACTCTCCCTTCCTCTCTGAAATCAATAAAAATTAAAAATTAAAATTCAAAAGGAAGGAACAATTCCTAACGCTTTTTACAAAGCCAGCATTATTCCAAAACCAGGTAAAGATACTACAAAGAAAGAGAATTACAGGTCAATATCCTTGAAGAACAAAGATACTAAAATCCTCAAGAAAATATTAGGAAATCTGATCCAGCAATATATTAAAAAGATCATACACCATGATCAAGTGGGATTTATTCCAGGGATACAAGGCTGGTACAATATTTGCAAATCAATAAATGTGATACCTCACATAAACAAACCAAAAGATAAAAACCAGATGATCATATCAATGGATGCAGAAAAGGCATTATACAAAATCCAACAGCCGAAACCGGTTTGGCTCAGTGGATAGAGCGTCGGCCTGCGGACTGAGGGGTCCCAGGTTCGATTCCGGTCAAGGGCATGTGCCTGGGTTGCAGGCACATCCCCGGTAGGGGGCGTGCAGGAGGCAGCTGATCGATGTTTCTCTCTCATCGATGTTTCTAACTCTCTATCTCTCTCCCTTCC
>NW_006290769.1:32688-35613 GCF_000327345.1 Myotis davidii
TCAATGCGATCCCTATTAAAATACCAATGGCATACTTCACAGAGCTAGAACAAATTCTCCAAAAATTTATATGGAACCATAAAAGACATCTAATAGCTACAGCAATTTTGAGAAAGAAGAACAAAGTAGGAGGGATTACAATACCAGATATCAAACTACACTACAAAGCCATTATAACCAAAACAGCCTGGTACAGGCACAAGAAGAGGAATATAGTCCAATGGATCAGAATAGAGACCCCAGAATTTAACCCAACACCATCACGGACAATTAATATTTGACAAAGGAGGCAAGAACATACAATGGAATAAAGACAGTCTCTTCAACAAATGGTGCTGGCAAAACTAGACAGACCCATGCAAAAAATGAAACCAGACCACCAACTTACACCATACACAAGAATAAACTCAAAGTGGATAAAAGTATTAAATGTAAGGCAGAAAACCATAAACATAGGCAGTAAAATCTCAGACATCTCATATAAATGGCCAAGAGATATATGAAAAAAAAAAATGCTCAGTCACTAATCATTAGAGAAATGCAAATGAAAACCATAATGAGATATCACTTCACACCTGTCAGAATGGCTATCATCAAAAAATCAACAAACAACAAGTGCTGGCGAGGATGTGGTGAAAAGGGAACTCTAATTCACTCTGGTGTAGCCACTATGAAAAAGAGTACGGAGTTGCCTCAAAAAATTGTAATTGGAACTTCTGTTTGACCCCAGCAATCCCACTTCTGGGAATATATCCTAAAAACCCCTGAACACCAATCAGAAAGAATATATGCACCCCTATGTTCAGAGCAGCGTTATTTACAATAGCTAAGATTTGAACATAGCCAAAGTACCCATCAGTAGATGAATAGATAAAAATGCTGTGGGACATTTACAGTATGGAAAAATATGCAGTTGTACAAAAGAGGGATCTCTCACCTTTGAGACAGCATGGATGGATCTGGAAAATATTATGCTAAGTGAAATAAGCCAAAATGAAAAAGACAAACATCACATGATCTCACTTATTTGTGGAATCTAATGAACAAAATAGATTGACCAACAAATAAGACCTGAAGCATGGAGGCATGGAACAAACTGACATACCTCAATGTGGGGTTGAGGGGGACGAGAAGAGGTAAAACAAAGAACTTATAAACTTATATGCATAGTCCATGGACATAGTCAATAGGATAGTGAAGACATGGAGAGGCGGGTAGGGATGGAGGATGGGAGGAAAGGGGGAAAGGGGAAATGGGAGATATCTGTAATACTACCAACAATAAAAATAGATTTAAAAATTAAATATGGCACTCCCATTTGATCCAGTGATCCCACTTCTAGGGACATATCCTAAAAAAAAACGGAAACACCACCAATCAGAAAGAATGTATGCATCCCTATGTTCCTAACAGCAAAATTTACAATAGCTAAGATTTGGAAATAGCCCAAGTGCCCATCAGCAGATGAGTGGATAAAAATGTTGTGGTTCGCCCTAGTCAGTTTGGCTCAGTGGATAGAGCGTCAGCCTGCGGACTCAAGGGTCCCAGGTTCGATTCTGGTCAGGGGCATGTACCTTGGTTGCCGGGCACATACCCAGTGGGGAATGTGCAGGAGGTAGCTGATCAATGTTTCTCTCTCATCGATGTTTCTGGCTCTCTATCTCCCTTCCTCTCTGTAAAAAATCAATAAAATATATTTTTTTAAAAAAATGCTGTGGTTCATTTACACAGTGGAATACCATGCAGCTGTAAAAAACAAAACTCTTTTACTATACGCTGGAGAGTATTACGGTAGTCAAAATAAGCCAGTCAGAAAAAAATGAGTGTCACATGATCTCACTCATATGCAGAATCTAATGAACAAAATTAACTGATGAATAACATAGATCCAGACACATAGAAGCATGAAACAGATTGATGAATTTCAGAGGGAAGGGGCGGGGACTGGGTGGGGAGTGATTAACCAGGGAACTTATATGCATACTAGAGGCCCAATGCATGAAATTCGTGCAAGAGTACGCCTTTCTTACCCCAACTGCCTGCACCGGCTTCCCTCTGGCACCTGGGACCCAGGCTTCCCTCTGGCTACAGGCAGGCACTCAAAAGCTGGGCTTCCCTCGCAGCACCGGCTTTGTCTGGAAGGTCATTTGGTCTAATTAGCGTATTACACTTTTATTATTATAGATATGGACACAGACAATAGAGTGGTGAAGGCCTAGGAGGGACAGGTACAGGGTAGAAGGGGTAATGGGGAAAAAAAAGAAAAACAACAGAGACATCTGTTCTTTCAACAACAAAAAAGAAAGATAAAAAAATAAAGTAGTGCTGACAGAAAATGGCACTAAATGCAAATATTAGAAAAGAGGAAATCTCATATCAGTAAAACCTCAGTAACCTAGAAAAAGGAGATGAAAATAAACAGGGGTAGCACTGCAAACATTAAAGGCATCAAAAGGCTAATAAGTAAATACTATGAAAAACTGTACACATATAAATTTGGTATCTTAGACAAAATAATTTAATTCCTTGAAAAGCACAAACTACTACAAATTACCTGTATGAGTTACATGGAGAAAATTACAGACCAATATCTCTAATTAATAAACATACAAAACACCTTAACAAAATATTAGAAAACAGAATTCAGCAAATCTATAATAAAAGCATCATATGCTAATTAGACCAGATGTCCTTCCAGACAAAACCAGGGCCTTCCGGACAAAGCGAGGGCTGCGAGGGAAGCCCGGGTCCCGGGTGCCTGCTGGCTGCCAGAGGGAGGAAGGCCTACTCTTACACGAATTTCGTGCATCGGGCCTCAGTACATATATATACACACACACACATGCATACAGGAGGGTGGGGCTAAAGTAGGTTTACAGTTGTTTATATAAAAGATAATACAATAATTAATAAATAATGATAAAA
>NW_006290769.1:44196-47240 GCF_000327345.1 Myotis davidii
AGAGGGTGGGGCTGCGCACTGAGGGGTCCCGGGTTTGATTCCGGTCGGGGGCATGTACCTTGGTTGCGGGCACATCCCCGGTTGGGAGTATGCAGGAGGTAGCTGATCAATGTTTCTCTCTCATCGATGTTTCTGGCTCTCTATCTCCCTTCCTCTCTGTAAAAAATCAATAAAATATATTTTTTTAAAAAAATGCTGTGGTTCATTTACACAGTGGAATACCATGCAGCTGTAAAAAACAAAACTCTTTTACTATACGCTGGAGAGTATTACGGTAGTCAAAATAAGCCAGTCAGAAAAAAATGAGTGTCACATGATCTCACTCATATGCAGAATCTAATGAACAAAATTAACTGATGAATAACATAGATCCAGACACATAGAAGCATGAAACAGATTGATGAATTTCAGAGGGAAGGGGCGGGGACTGGGTGGGGAGTGATTAACCAGGGAACTTATATGCATACTAGAGGCCCAATGCATGAAATTCGTGCAAGAGTACGCCTTTCTTACCCCAACTGCCTGCACCGGCTTCCCTCTGGCACCTGGGACCCAGGCTTCCCTCTGGCTACAGGCAGGCACTCAAAAGCTGGGCTTCCCTCGCAGCACCGGCTTTGTCTGGAAGGTCATTTGGTCTAATTAGCGTATTACACTTTTATTATTATAGATATGGACACAGACAATAGAGTGGTGAAGGCCTAGGAGGGACAGGTACAGGGTAGAAGGGGTAATGGGGAAAAAAAAGAAAAACAACAGAGACATCTGTTCTTTCAACAACAAAAAAGAAAGATAAAAAAATAAAGTAGTGCTGACAGAAAATGGCACTAAATGCAAATATTAGAAAAGAGGAAATCTCATATCAGTAAAACCTCAGTAACCTAGAAAAAGGAGATGAAAATAAACAGGGGTAGCACTGCAAACATTAAAGGCATCAAAAGGCTAATAAGTAAATACTATGAAAAACTGTACACATATAAATTTGGTATCTTAGACAAAATAATTTAATTCCTTGAAAAGCACAAACTACTACAAATTACCTGTATGAGTTACATGGAGAAAATTACAGACCAATATCTCTAATTAATAAACATACAAAACACCTTAACAAAATATTAGAAAACAGAATTCAGCAAATCTATAATAAAAGCATCATATGCTAATTAGACCAGATGTCCTTCCAGACAAAACCAGGGCCTTCCGGACAAAGCGAGGGCTGCGAGGGAAGCCCGGGTCCCGGGTGCCTGCTGGCTGCCAGAGGGAAGTCCGGGTCCCGGGTGCCAGAGGGAAGCCGGTGCGGACAGTGGGGGTAAGACAGGCGTACTCTTGCACGAATTTCGTGCATTGGGCCTCTAGTATAAAAAGAACTATATAATGGGGCTAAATGCCATTTATTTCAAGAATGCATGGCTGGTTCAATATTTGAAAGTTAATCAATTTAACCCACCACATTATCAGGTTAAAGAAGAAAAAAAATCACATGATCATGGTAATAAATGTCAAAAAAGTAAATGAAAAACATCAACACTCATTCGTAATAAAAACTCAGAATAATAGGAATAGACAGGAACTAATTAAACTTGATAAAAAGTATATATTATAGCTAATCTATATATATAAAACCCTAATATGCAAATAGACCTAACAGTGGAACAACTGAACAACTGGTTACTATGTTGTGCACTGACCACCAGGAGGTGCACGCGGAACATGGCAGGCATAGGCAGCAAGCGGCAGAGCGAGAAACATGGCAGGCGATGGCTGCAGCAAGATGGTGGAGCAGGTAAGCAGGAACTCCAGACCAAGGCAGGGCGCCTGTTGCTGTCATCTGGGTGAGCCTCTGGTGGTTACTGAAAATTCTCTGCAGTCCCGCCTGGCGCTCGCACCTGCTGCCAGAGCTGGCCCCACTTGCACCAACTGCTGGCACTGGAGCCGCTGCTTGCAGCTGCTGCTTGCACCTGCTGCCAGCACTGTCAATGGGTGCGAGAAATGGCTACCAGCCTCAATTGCCCCTGAGGGTTTTCCCACCTCCCCCTGCTCCTGAGGGGCAATTGAGGCAGCAGCTGCTGCTCACACCCACTGATGGCACTGGCCCCACTTGCACCCACTGCTGGCGCCAGCTTCAATCACTCAACACTGTCAGCAGGTGTGAGTGGGTCTGGCGCCATCAGCGTGTGGGAGGGGCAGTGGCAGGAGTGGGGCTGCTGGCAGAAGTAGACCAGGGGCCATGGTGGGAGGGGCTGGGCAGGGGCATGGATGATGGGCTGAGGCCTGTCCCTGTGCCCACTGTAGCCTCACTGCCCACAGTTGCTTTCAAGGTGCATGAATTCGTGCACTGGGGCCCTATTATTATACATAATAGTGACAAACTGAATACTTCTCCTCTAAGAACAAGGCAATGATGTATGTTAGCACCATTTATGTTCACTATAGCACTAGAAAATATAGCTAATGTAGGAAGAGAAATTAAATGCATACATGTCAAAAAAGGAAAAATAAAAACTGCCCCTATTTGCAAATGCATAACTGTGTATGTAGAAAATCTCAAGGAATCTTCAAGAAACTCCAAGAACTAATAAGGTCATAGGAACAAGATACAAAATAGAGGAGAACCAAGATGGCGGCATAGGTTAACGCCGGAGTTTGCCGCCTCGTACAACCATTTCAAAAGTGAAACTAAAAGACGGAAAGGACATCATCCAGACCCACAGGAACGGTGGCTGAGTGGAAGTCCTACAACTAGGAGGAAAGAGTAACGCATTCGGACACTCAGAGGAGGCGCAGTGCTGAAGGCAAATTCTGAGGTGCGGAGTGCGCGGAGCGGGCTGGAGGAGGGCGCGGTTGGCGTTTTCAATCGGGAGGGAGTCGCGGACTCTGAGCTCCAGACCCGGGCGAGTCGCTAGGGACGCAGACGGGAGAAGCAGGACTGTCTGGCCTCGGTCGAAACTCGAGGGCAGCGTTCTCTCCGAGGTTTGCAGCGGTTGCCGAGACTTTGTGAGGCAGAGTCCCTTGGGACGGAACTGAGAGTCGCACAATCGGGAAGAAGT
>NW_006290769.1:48430-53346 GCF_000327345.1 Myotis davidii
GGCAGAGGGTGGGACGGGAACTGGGAGGAGGGGAGTTATGGGGGGAAAAAAGAGGAACAAATGTAATAATCTGAACAATAAAGATTTAATTAAAAAAAAAAAAAAAAAAAGATACAAAATAAACAGAAATATCATTTATATTTTTATATGTTCTCAATGAACATATGAACACCAGGTTAAAAAGACAATACCAATTACAATCACTCTAAAACATTAAATATTTGACAATCTAAAAAAACAGTACAAAAATGTTATGCTAAAAACCATATTACACAACTAAAAGAAATCAAATTTCTAAATAAATGGAGAAACATATTGGGTTCCTCCACTGGAAGACTCAACACAGTAATTATGTCAATTTTCCTGAATTTATATACAGGTTTAATATAATTCTTACCAAAATTCCAGCAAGAAAGATCTGGAAACAGCCCAAATGCCCATCAGGTGAGTGGATAAAAAAAGCCCTGGTACATTTATACTATGGAATACTATGTAGCAGTAAAAAAGAAGAATCTCTTGGAGGGACTTGGAGAGTACCATGCTAAGTGAAATAAGTCAGTCAGAGAAAGACAAGTATCACACGATCTTACTCATATGTGGAAAATAACAAATAAACTGATACATGCAGTGGATCCAGAAACATGGAAGCATGGAACAGAGTGGGGAATCTCAGAGGGAAGACGGCAGAGGGTGGGTGGATGGGAGGTAATCAACCAAAGACCTTGTTTGCATATATGCATAATCCATGGACACAGAAAATAGGGTGGTGAAGGCCTGGGGAGGGGACGGGCTGGAGGGGATCAATGTGTGTGTGGGGGGGGGGAACATATGTACTAGTAATACTTTCAACAATACAGATTTATTAAAAAAAATTCCAGCAAGATATTTTGTAGATAGAAGAAATATGACTCTACAATTTATTTGAAAAAGCAAAGGAACTAGAATAGATAAAGCATATTTTAAAAAAAAATAAACACCTATAAAATGGGAGGAATCATTCTACCTAATTTCAAAACAGATCATAAAGCTATAGGAATCAACAGTGTGCTATTGGCAAAGGAACAAACACATCAATAGGTGGAACCTAACAGAGAACCCAGAAAAGACCCACACAATTATTCCAAATAATAGTTGTGGATGAAAGGGGCCACATGCTAACCTGACAAGCTCAGGGGAGGCCTGCATGGCAGTCTTGCAAATTCAAAGACCTAAAGTAACCACAAAGGATGGTCTGAAATTAAACTTTAACTAAAAGCAGTTATGGTGGGTAGTCACCTCCTAGGCCTGTATGTTCCCTGACAAAGTCAACCTTTACCTTAACTGAGCTTATTGTCTTTTTGCATCTATGATAACATGTCATTGAAATATCAGAGTAACTTGTAACTTTCCCTTTTTCTGGACCCCTCAGGGCACAACCAAATGTCCTGGGTTCCAGGACAGATACCACAAATTCCTCCATTGTTATTGTTATGACTAGGGGCCCAGTACATGAATTCATGCACCTTGAAAGGAACTATAGGTCGAGAGGCTGCAGTGGGCACAGGGGTGGGTCTCGGCCCATCCTCTGCGTCCCCGACGAGCCCCTCCCACTGTGGCCCCTGGTCCACTGTCTACCTGCAGCCCTGCTCCCGCCGCCGCTGCAGCTCCCACACACTTATGGCGCCGCCTAATCACACCCAGTGATAGTTTGGAATGAGCGGGGCCGGAGCCATCAGTGGGTGCAAGTGGCAGCTGCTGACCCTATCACCCCTCAGGAACAGGGGGAGGTAGAAAAACCCTCAGGGGCAATCAGGTCTGGCAGCCAACGCTTGCACCTGCTGACAATGCTGAGTGATCAGGACTGGCGCTGGCAGCGGGTGTGAGCGGCAGCTCTGGTGCTGGCAGCAGGTGTGAGCGGGACAGGCACCAGCAGCAGGCACAAGCTCTGGGCGGGACCACAGTGCATGGGAGCAAAGCATTTTCAGCAACCACCAAAGGATCACCCGGATGACAACAACTGGCACCCCGCCTTGGTCTGGCGCCCCCGTTCACCTGCTCCACCAACCCGCTGCGGCCAACGCCCGCCATGTTCCGCGCTCTGCCACCTGCTGAAAACGTCTGCCATGCTCTGTGCGCGCCCCTGGTGGTCAGTACACGTCATAGCGACCGGTTGTTTGGTTGTTCTGCAGTTTGGTCTATTTGTATATTAGCCTTTTATTATATAGGATGTTAATTGTACTCTGTACCCACCTAAGTAAAGAAGTATGTGTCTATCATTTGACTCTTTATCAAATCCGAGAGGTTTCCCCTCTTTCTTTCTCCCACCTCTCTAATCTATCACCAATGGATTTCATGTAACCCACCTACATCTCCTTCTTTGATTGCAATGTATAAAATAGATGAAAAACTGCCATTCTCTGGAGCATTATCCCAATTCGTTGAGATTCTGCTTCCTGGCAATTGTCAACAGTTTGACTCAAATAACCACACAAAAATTCTTTACAGGTTTGAATGTGTTAATGTAGTACAAATAGAGGAAGGAGAAACTTTTCAATAAGTGGTGCTGCAATAACTGGACATACATAGGCAAGAACTAAATATAAAAAATTAACCGTGATCTAAAAGTATCACACCTTATACAAAATTAGCCTAAATTGTACCACAAACTTAAGTATGAAAGGAAAAGCATAAAACTTAAAGGAAAAAAAAAAAGGTTATGCAGATAATCTAGAGTTATGCAGATAATTCTTATAACTTGAAACCAAAAGCATAATTCACAAAAGGAAAACCTGATTAACTAGACTTCATTAAAATTAAAAACTGCAAGAGAACCTGTCAAGAGAATGAAAACACAGCTATAAAAAAAGGAAAATATTTTCAAATCATATATGTAACAACACTAGTATCTAAAATATATAAAGACTTAAAACTCAAGAACAGAAAACAAACACTCCAATTAGGGATGGACAAAAGACATGAATAGACATTTCATTTGAAGAAGGGGATATACAAATTGGAAGCAAACACATGAAATATATGTTTAGCCATTACAGAGATGCAAATTAAAATTCCAATGAGAAAACAATATACACCTATCAAGAATGGTAAAAATAAAAAATCATGACAACATTAATGCTAGACATGGACTAACTAGGACACTCATAGACTGCTGATGAGAATGTAAAATGATGCAATCATTCTGAAAATTTGACAGTTTCTTTTAAAATTAAACATGCAGTTGACATACAACGATTGTATTCTTGGGCATTTGTCCCCCCAAAATAAAAACTTTTTATACAAAAACCTGTAATGAATACAGCATTTGCAACAGAAAAAAACAACAAGGTTTTCTTTAACCAATGAGTAATTAAACAAAATGTGGTACATTTGTATCATGGAATACTACTCATCAATAAAAAAGAATCAAGTAATGATCCATGCTACCAACTTAATGAATATCCAGAGAATTATCCTAAGTAGAAAAACTGTCAATCACAAAAGGTTACATACTGTATAATCCTTTATAATCAGCCGTGGGCAAACTGGCGGCTTGGAGGACTTGGCAGAGTGGGAGGTCATGGGACAGAGACAGAGCAGGAAGGGAAAACCAAGAGCTCGGGGAGCACCAGGAATTCTGTGAAGAGTAGTTCTGGGGGCAGCCCCAGGACCTGAAGCGGAAGCCCAGAGCATGGGGAGCACCAGGTATGCTGGGAATCGTAGTTCTGGTGGCCGATGGGTCGTCTAGACCAGTGGTTCTCAATCTGTGGGTCGCAACCCCTTTGGGAGTCGAATGACCCTTTTACATGGGTCGCTTAAGTCCATTGGAAAACACATATATAATTATATGTTGTTTTTGTGATTAATCACTATGTTTTATGTTCAACTTGTAACAATGAAATTGGGGGTCACCACAACATGAGGAACTGTATTAAAGGGTTGGGGCATTAGGAAGGTTGAGAACCACTGTCTAGAAGACACTAGAGCAAAGTGAGCCTGGAGCAAGTTACTGTTGCGGCGGGGGATGGAAGGAAAGCAAAAGTGAGAGACGTAAGTAAAATCAGAGTGTCTAGGAAAAATTAAAGGGAAGATATCCTAAAACTTCTAGGAAATTTCCACCAATGGAGCAAAGAAAAAAAAATGCTTCTATTATTTTGTGAGCAACAAACCAAACTGGGCTGGAGGTTTCAGACAATTCGCTCATATGATTGCAAAGACAAACAGAAACTCCCGGATTGGAGAGGGCTCCCTTGAAGGCTCCCAGATTGGAGAGGGTGCAGGTCGGGCTAAAGAACCCACCTCCAGTGCATGAATCTTCGTGCACTGGGCCCCTAGTTCTATTAATAAAACATTCTTGAAATGAAAAAATTAAAGAAATGCAAAAATGGAAGGAGTGGCTGCAGGGATTAAAACAGGGGTATGGAGGGAGGAGTGTAGGTATGGCTATAAAAAGGCAGACATGCAAAGTTCTGTTTTCCATATTACGATCTAAGCAGCTTGGAAGGTGTCACTCCATTCTAACAATAAGTAAGAAGCTGAAAAAACTGAAAAACTGACAACCTTTCTTATATCCAACCAAGAAGCAAGATCACAAGGTAAACCATTATTTCAAAATTTGGAAAGACAAAAAGGCAAATACACAGGTATATAATTATACTAGAGGCCCAGTGCACAAAAATTTGTGCACTCGGGGGAGGGGAGTCCCTCAGCACGGCCTGTGCCCTCTCGCAGTCTGTGACCCCTTGGGAGATAACGACCTACTGGCTTACGCCTGCTCCCGGGTGGCAAAGGGCAGGCCCAATCCCTAGGTGCAGCCCCTGGTCGGGCTCAGAGCAGGACCGATTGGGGAGTTGGGGCACCGCCCCCTGTCATGCACAGAGCAGGGCGGATCAGGAGGTTGCGATGCCACCCTCAGTCACGCTCAGGGTAGGGCTGCTTGG
>NW_006290769.1:54118-56377 GCF_000327345.1 Myotis davidii
TGGCTCAAGCCCTGAGGCCTCAGCTGCTGAAAGTAGGTACCTGGTTTGTTTAGGTTCTATAATCAAAACTCTGTATCATCTCCAGCGCTGAGATCCCAGCCGGCGGAAAGCTGGTTTCTGGGGTTTTGTTTAGCTTCTACATTTGTTACAATGTTTCTTAAACTGCAAGCTCAGAGGCTGGCAAGGCAGGCGGGGAACGTTGCAGTCCTCCATCACTGAAGCAAGCAAGCCTCATGTTCAGTTTAAGCTGCATGGCTGCCGTGCGTCATCTTGGCTGGCAGTTAATTTGCATATCACCCTGATTAGCCAATGGGAAGGGTAGCAGTCGTACGCCAATTACCATGTTTCTCTTTTATTAGATAGGATTATTACATACATGTAATTAACTGGATTTACTTAAAATTAAAAAGCTGAAACCTCTGCAGAAACTGGTATCAGGTTAGGGAAATCTGAACTACAGCTGAAAATTTCTGGAGACCTGATGTGAACAAGTCTGAAAGTAACAAATGCTTGTTGGAGCCAGGCATAGAGGAGTTGCCACACTGTGCTAGCTATAGCTCAATAGCTTCTCACAGTGAAGATGGCAGAAAAATCCCCTCACCCCTCACATAGAGGGAGAGAAAACGTAACTATTTTGAAATATGTCACAACAATTGGTTCTTCTTAACAAATTTCATCCTCAAGAGAAGTATTTCATCAGAGCCTAATCTACTGGAGTTTTGTCAGCCTAAAACAGGTAGGGGAAGGGAAATACCAAATTGCAGCCTGCTCTAGCTTCCCACCTGAGAGAAGGGAAATACACAACTCCTGTTAACAGTAGCAATCCTGCCACACATCAAAGAGAGAAAAACTGGGAAATATTTGTCAAGCTCACCCCAGGAAGAGAAATTAACTAAAAGACTGAGCCTTAATCATACAAGTAAAGGACACTTGTTCTTCCCACAGATCCTACCATAAAATTATTAAAGCAGTTTTTTTCACATTGTGCATCATATCTAGGTAAAAAAAAATTACAGGGAATAGGAAAAGGTCAAACAAACAAAACCCCCACATTGTGAAAAGAAAGAGCAAGCATCAGAATCAGACTGAAATATGATAAGAAAATTGGAATAATCAGACTGGGAATTTAAAATAACTATGACTGGAACCAAGATGGCGGCAAAAATAAACACCTGTACTCACTGCCTCCCACACCCACATCACAAATATAACTAAAATACAGAACAACCACCATTCAGAACTGCCTTAAATCTGGCTAAATGGAAGTCCTACAACTAGAGAAGTAAAGAAGAAAACACATTGAGAATGGTAGGAGGTGCAGAGTAGGCTTATCCAACACCCACGTGTGGCGTGGTTTTAATTGGGAGGAATATCACGGCTATAGAGGCCTCCGGTGAAGAGCAAGGGGACACAGCCCCACAACAGACCCCTAGGCTAGGGTTCCAGAGCTGGGAAAAGAAGCCCCTGTAACTTCAGGCTGTAAAAACCAGTGGGGGGGAGAAACCAAGATGGCGGCATAGGTAAACACCAGAGTTTGCTGCCTTGCACAATCACTTCAAAAATACAACTAAAAGGCGGGACAGACATCATCCAGAACCACAAGAAGGCTGGCTGAGTGGAAATTCTACAACTAGAAAGAAAGAGAAAAGCAAACCGAGACTCAGAGGAGGTGCGGTGCAGAAGTAAAATGCTAAGGTATAGAAGCGCATGCGTAGCGGGCTCGAGTCTGAGGGTGCGGTTGGCATTTTCAATTGGGAGGGAGTCTCGGGCTCCGAGCTCCAGTTCCAGGAGAGTCTCTGGGGACCCAGACTCATACAGGAGAAGCGGGACTGTCTGGCATGGGTCAGAACTCAAGGGCACCTTTCTCTCGGAGGGGCTTGCAGCAATTGCCGGGACAGTGAGAAGCGGGGCCTCTGAGAGCGGCCATGACTGCTAGCCCCGCCCTGTTGATCCCGTGGGACCGGCCCCGCTCAGCCCTGCAGGGAGGTTTTTGCTGGATAGCCTCAGGCAGGGGCTAGATTAGCACCTCCCTAGAGATCCAGGAGTCAGTGTGCCCAGTAGTCAGAGTGGGACCATCCAGTTTGCAGCTCCTTGGATCCATAAAGGACACACTCAGGGGACAGACTCAGTGAGCACCAAAGCCCCATTGAAGCAAGTCTTGTCCCAGAGGGGTGTATCCAGCACAGAAGTTCTCCCACTGAATACACAGCTGATTCTCACAGCCACTTGACCTGGAGGTCAATTCCGCCCAGTGATAAC
>NW_006290769.1:59900-65931 GCF_000327345.1 Myotis davidii
TACTGAAAGGTATCCTATAAGAAGAAGAAGAAGAAAAAGGTAAAGATATAAATTATGAAGAACAAATACACATCTATCAACAAGTGAATCTAAAAATCAAGTAAATAAATAACCTGATGAGCAGTATGAACTGGTGATTATAATAGAAAGGGAATGGACTGACTATTCTTGTGGGGGAAAGGGGTGTGGGGGGTTCGGGAAGATATTGGACAATAATTTTGCACCTATGGATGAGGACAGAGGGTGGGGAGTGAGGGCGGAGGGTGGGTTGGGATCTGGGTGGAGGGGAGCTATGGGGGGAAAAAAGAGGAAAAAATGTGATAATCTGAATAATAAAGATTTAATTAAAAAAAAAAAAAACAGTGGGGATTGTGGTTGAGTGATATGGAGGCTGCTGGAAACCCAGGCAGTCCCTCTTAAAGGGCCTGCACAGACTTACTCAGACTCAACCCCTCTGAGCAGCTTTGGGAGATTCAGCAACATATAGGAAGGAATGGGATTATCTGGCATTGGGGCAGGAAATCAGGGGTGGCTTTCTCCAGACAGAGGTGCTCACAGGACATTGTTCCTCTACTGGACCTCTCCCATCACAGAGCTGACTGGCAATCTTATCTGAGTTTCCATTCGCTCGGCTCACACTGTTCACTCCACCATGGGGATTCCCTGAGATCCCTTCCCATCCAACTTGCAACCCCACCTATGATTTTTGCAGCGGCCTTTCATATGAATGACCTGCCCTGGGTCAGGCTTCATACTTTCGTAAAATCTCTTACACAAGCAGCAGTTGGTGTCAGCATGCCACATACCTATCAATAAGAGCCCCAGACCTGCACTAGCACCAGGCTGCCTTGTTTCATAGCTGGGCCTCACCTGGGCACTTCCAAGTACAATATAAATAGCAGTCATCTGAAGATTTCTTAGTAGCTCCTGCTGGGTCGCCCCAGGGAGTGGCTGACTTTGAACCTCCCAGGAGGCCCAGAGCCAGTGCATGTGGTGAACAGCTTCAGACTTTACGCATCCACAAGTGACACAATCAAGGGGCAGTCTCAGGAAATACCAAAGCCCCACTAAAGCAAGTCCTACTCCATAGAAGTGTTGTTGCAGCTGGTCTTCACAGCCAATTGGCCTGGGGGGTCAATTCTTCCCAGTGATGCCAACAGCAATCAAAGCTCAACTATAACAAGACTGTGCACACAGCCCACACAGGGATGCACCTGGAATGCACAGCTCAGGTGACTAGGGAGGATGAGCCACTGGGCCATACAGGACACCTACTACACAAGGGCCACTCTACCAACTCCAGCAGACATAGCAGTCTACTTAAGATACAGAAACAAACACAGGTTAGCAGCCAAAATGGGGAGACAAAGAAATATGCCACAAATGAAAGAATTTTTAAAAATCCAGAAAAAAAAAACCTAAATGAAGTGGAAGCAAACAAACTACTAGATACAGAGTTCAAAACAATGGTTATAAGGTTGCAGAAGGATCTTAATGAAAGCTTCAAGGAACTTAGTGAGGTTTTCAAGGATCTTAGTGAGAATTTCAAGGATCTTAGTAAGAATTTCAAGGACATTAGTGAGAACATCAACGACATGAAAAAGGCCCAGTCAGAAATTAAGCATATACTAACTGAAATAAAGAATAATTTACAGGGCGTCTACAGATTAGATTCTGAGAATCAAATCAATGATTTGGAATATAAGGAACCAAAAAACATCCAATCAGAAGAGCAAAAACAAAAAAGAATAAAAAATATGAACATAATGTTAGGAGCCTCTGGGACAACTTCAAGCATACCAACATTTGCATTATGTGGGTGCCAGAAGGAGATGAAAGAGAGCAAGATATTGAAAACCTATTTGAGGAAATAATGACAAAAAACTTCGCTACCTGGTGTAAAAAATAGATGTACAAGTCCAGGAAGCACCAAGAGTCCCAAACAAGAGGAATCCAAAGAGCTCCACACCAAGACATATCAAAATTAAAATGCCAAGGGCTAAAGATAAAGAGAGAATCTTAAAAGTAGGAGGAGAAAAGCAGTTAGTTACCTACAAGAGAGTGCCCATAAGACTATCAGCTGGTTTCTCACCAGAAACTTTGCAGGCCAGAAGGGAGTGGCAAGAAATATTCAAAGTGATGAATAGCAAGGGTCTATAACCAGGTTAATTCTACCCAACAAAGCTATCATTTAGAATTGAAGGTCAGCCAGATAAAGAGCTTCACAGACAAGAAAAAGCTGAAGGAGTTCATCACCACCAAACCAATATTACATGGAATGTTGAAGGGTATTCTTGAAGAAGGAGGAGGAGAAAAAGGAGGAGGAGAAGAGAGCAGGGGGAGGAGGAAGAGGGAGAGGGGGGAGGAGATAAGGAAGAAATAGAAGAAGGAAAGAAGAGGAGGAGGAAGAAGAAAATATGTGAACAATAAAATGGCAATAAATACATATCTATCAATTGAATCCAAAAATCATAATAAATGAACAAAGAATCAAATAAACTGATGAATCAAATAGAACCAGAGGCATGGAAACATGGAACAGACTGACAAATTTCAGAGGAAAGATGGTGGTGGGAAGAGATTAACCAAGAACTTATTTAAATATATGCATTACCTATGGACATAGACAATAGGGTGGTGAAGGCCTGGGATGGGGAGGGAACTGAGTAGAGGGGATGGGGGGGGGATGGGGACATCTGTAATACTTAACAATAAAGATTTAAAAAAAATAAAAATAAAAAATAACTATGACCAATATGAAAAGAGCATTAATAAAAAAATAGGCAACATACAAGAGCAGATGGAAATTCTAAAACAGAATTTAATAAATACCAGTGCCCTGACCAGCGTGGATCAGTGGATAGAGCATCAGCCCATGTGCTGAAGTCATGGGTTCAATTCAAGGTCAAGGGCACAAATTTAGGTTGCAGGTTTGATTCCCAGCCATGGTTAGGGTGCCTGTCTCTCTCACATTGATGTTTCTCTCTCTCTACTCTGACTCTACCCCCTTCCCTCCCTCCCTCCTTTCTACTATCTCTAAAAAGCAAGATCAAAAGTAGCATAATAAAGAATGCCTATGAAGGCTCCTGGACTGGGTGGCTCAGTGGGTTGGAGTATCGTCGTGTACACCAAAAGGTTGGAGGTTGGATTCCCATTCAGGCCACATACATAGGTTAGAGATTTAATCCCCAGTTGGGTCATGTATGGGAGGCAACTGATTGATGTTTCTCTCACATATCAATACTAGAGGCCCAGTGCACAAAATTCAAGCACGGGGGGTGGGAGGGTCCCTCAGCCCAGCCTGCACCCTCTCCGATCTGGGACACCCCTCTCACAATCCAGGACTGCTGGTACCCAACAGCTCGCCTGCCTGCCTGATTGCCCCTAACCACTTCCCTGCTAGCCTGATCACCCCCTAAAGGTTAGGGACTAACCACTCCCTTGCCAGCCTGGTCATCCCCAACTGTCCTCCCCTACAGGCCTGGTTGCCCCCAACTGCCCTCCCCTACAGGCCTGGTGCCCCACAACTGCCCTCCCCTGCCGGCCATCTTGTGTGTTGGAGTGATGGTCAATTTGCATATTACCTCTCTATTAGATAGGATTGTTCTCTCTCTGTCCCTTCCTCTTTCTCTAATGTCAATTGGAAATTTTTTTCAGAGAATGCCTAGCTTGAACATTTCTCTATAGAAACTTCAAAAACTAAAAAGCAAACAGAAAAAATTATACTGAAAAGAAAAATCCAAAAATTATGGAACAATTACAAAAGGTGTAGTTAACGTATTATGGGAATGCCAGACGGAAAAGGGAAAAATAGAAGAAATATTTGAAGCAATAATGATTGAGAATTTCTACCAAATTAATATTAGAAATAAAACCACAGAACCAGGAGGCTCAGAGAATGCCAAGTAGAATATTAAAAACAATGACAACAAAAAAACCTACACCAAGGCATATCATATTCAAACTAAAAAAAATAAAAGATAAAGAAAAAAATCCTAGCCTGCCTGGCATGGCTCAGTGTTAGAGCGTAAACCTATGAACCAGGAGGTCAGGGTTTGATTCCCAGTCAGATCATATGCCTAGATTGGGGGCTTGCTCCCCAGTTTGGGGCATGCAGGAAGTAATCAATCAATGATTTCTCTCATCATTGATGTGTGTGTGTGTGTGTGTGTGTGTGTGTATTTCCCCTTCCTTTCTGAAAGCAATAAATATAAATTAAAAAAAAAAGAAGAAAAAAATCCTAGGAGGACCCTGGCTGATGTTGTTCAATGGATAGAGTGTCAGCCCATACACCATGTGGTTGTGGGCTCATACTAGGGTTGCAGGTTTGATCCACAGCCCTGATAGGGGTACGTGTGGGAGGCAACCAATAGATGTGTCTCTCTCACATTGATCTTTCTCTCTTTCTCTCTCCCTCTCACCCTCTCTCTCATTCCCACCCTCCCTGCCTTGCACTCTCTTAAAATCAAAGGACAAAATACGCTCGGGTAAGGATTAACAAACAACAACAACAGCAACAATGTCCTGGCTGGTGTGGCTCATCTGGTTGGAGCATCATCCTATACACCAAAAGGTGGTAGGTTAAATTCCTAGTCAGGGCACATACCCAGGTTTTGGGTTACATTCTCAGTCAGGGCATGTGCAGGAGACAACCAATTGATGTTTCTCTTTCACATTGATGTTTGTTTCCCTCTCTCTTTTCTTCCTCCCCTTCTCTCTCTCTCTCTCTAAAAAAGTTTTTAAATCAATAAACATTTTTTAATTAAAATCTCTCTATATAAAAGCAACCGAACAATCAAATGACCAGTCAACCAGTCAATATGATCCCCACTGACCACCAGGGGACAGATGCTCAATGCAGGAGATGCCCCCTGGTGGTCAGTATAGCCATAGCCAACCTCCCGCGATCCTTCCCCTGGCTGGCCAACCTCCCACGGTCCCTTCCCCAGCCAGCTGCCCCCGCATCAGCCCCAATTTGGGAGGGCCAGCCGGACAACCTCCCATGGTCCCTCTCCCTGGCCAGCCAATCTCCCCCATTCCCTTTGACCAGCTGGCCAGTCCCCCTGATCAGCACAAATCGATCGCCAGGCTGAGGGACCCCACCCATGCACAAACTCATGTACCGAGCCTCTAGTGAAATATAACATTAAATAACAACAGCAACAACGTATTCAGTTATGTATGTGTACACACACACATACACACACATATGCATGCATATAGATAAGTAAAATAAATGACAGCAATGATATAATGGAATCAGCACAGGAGGTAGGAATTACAAATATTTTGTTATTATAAAGTACTCACACTATATATAAAGCTGTATATTGTAATTTGTAAGTGTTCTCAGTTTAGTTATAAATTTAGATTGAAAACTCTAGGGTAACCACTAAAAAAGTAAAAAAAAAAAAAAAAAAGAAGCACAGTTGATATGTAGACAAAGGAGTAAAGTACAGTCATATGAAATGTGCAATTAAAACTGTAAAAGGCAGAAACGAGTGGAAGAAAAAAACAAGACAAAGAAAAATGTCAATGAATAAAAGACAGTAACAACTATGACACAACATCAATATCAATAATCACTTTAAATAACAAAAGTCAAAATATACCAATTAAAAGACTATAAAAGTGAATCAAAATACAAGAGCAAACTATACTTTGTCTAAAAGAAACCTACTTCAAATACGAAAACACAAACAGACTGAAAATCCTATATAATAAAGAGGTAATTGCAAATTGACCATCACGCCCTCACAAGATTGCTGCCTACAACCAGGCCGGCAGGGGGGTTAGTGAGGGATGACCAAACGACTGAACAAGCAGGCTGTGTGGGGCGACCAGGACAGCAGGGGGGTTAGTGTGGAGCAACCAGGCTGGCGGGGGCTTAGTGTGGAGCAACCAGGCCGGCAGAGGGGTGAGGGATGACCAAACGACTGAACAGCAGGCTGTGTGGGGCGACCAGGCCGATGGGGGGGGCTGTTGGGGTGACCAGGCTCGAAGGGGGCAGTTGGGGGCGAACAGGCTAGCA